>NC_056726.1:283688316-283760816 GCF_019279795.1 Protopterus annectens | reverse complement strand
TCCTTTTTTCTGGATGAAAAGCCCTTAGTGATGAGGTGTGCCACATAGAAGGATTTCCTGACTATTGTGGTGATGTGATTATCGAAGGTGAGACCACTGTCCACCTGTGTCCCTCAGTCTCTTATCACACTTTCGGTGTTTAGTGTACTGCCACCTATATGGTAATTCACGGTTACATGTTTTTTCCCAAAGGGGATAACTATACATTTCTTGGCACTGAGCTTGAGCCCATGGCTCTGGCACCAAGCATCTGTTTCTGTAAGGCCCTTTTGTAGAGTATCCACATCATTTGGGGATTCAATAATGGCTCCCAGTTTGCAGTCATCTGCGAACTTTGTTATCCAGAGTCCCTTAGTGCTGGCCTGTACTTCAGAGAAGTAGATGCCAAACAAGAGCAGTCCCAGGACTGAACCCTGAGGTACTCCACTTGTCACTTGTCTGGAGCTGGATTTGGAGTCGGCTACGTTTACAGTGTGGGTTCTATCAGTAAGCCAGTTAGCAACCCATTGGGTGACGTAGGGATTAATGCCCAGCATAGTAAGTTTAACTATGATTCCAGAGTGGAGGATGGTTTCAAATGCCTTGGCAAGGTCTAGATAGGCAGTGTGGACCACATTACCCTTGTCCATGGCTCTGGAGACTGATTCGAAGAAATCAATCAGGTTCAGGAGACAAGATCGGCCCTTCACGAACCCAAACTGGGTGGGGTCCAGTGTTTGAAAGTTGCTAATGTCTTTGTTTATAAGTTCCATGATAATACGCTCCATGGCCTTGCAGGTAAGGCTTGTCAGACTGATGGGACGGTAGTTTCTGGGATCCAAGGTGTATCTCTCCTTGTGGAGTGGGATAACTGTAGCTCTGCGCCACTCAGTGGGCATGAAACCTGAGGTGAGGCTATGATTAAACATGACACTTAGGTGATGTGCCAGTTCAAATTGTAGTTCATGTAGTACACAGCCCGGGATGTCATCTGGTCCCATGGACGCTGTATTTGTCGCTTTGGAGAGTGCGTTTTTTACCTGTGTGGCCATTATTACCGGAATTTGGCAATCTTCCTGTATTGAGATGGGCCATTTAGGGGGTGAGAGGGGGTGAAGTTGGCACTGAATCAATCTGCCAGGATATTGGCAATATCCTTGGGATCAGTATATTTAATGCCATTTTGTTTTAGCTCAGAGCAGATCTGAGCATTTCCATTTAGATTCTTGACATAGTTATAGAATGCCTTGTGGTTGTCTTTGGAATCTTTGGCAATTTTATTTTCGTAACTAGCTTTGGAGGATTTTATGAGGGATCTCAGTTTCTTACTGAGGCTTGTAAGGAAGTTTTTTGCATCCTGGGATTTTCCTCTTTTCTGCAACAGTTTCTTCCTTTTGTTGTAGTTTGTTTATGGCAGGGGACCACCAGATTGGCTTCCTTTTTTTTGGATGAGAGCATCTTGGTTCTATTTGGGATGGCACGATTCATGCATGAGTGGATGTGCTCATACAGTGCCTTAGTGTAGGATTCAGCAGTTGAACTTTCAGTTCCCGTCTGCATGGGTGTCATGAAGTTTGTCACTTCTGACTGGAGTAGCATGAAGTTGACTTTGGAGAAGTTTTTTATGGAGGTTTCCTTACTGGCGGGTGGGAGTGGGATGTGGATGTTTAGGGTGATTAGCTTATGGTCAGACCTGACTAACAAGGGGGTGACCATAGGTGTGGATCATCGCTTTCCCATGTTGGTAATGACCAGGTCTAGGATATTGGAGCCCCTGGTGGGACTATGCATTAGTTGATCCAAGGCGTTGGAATTTATGAATTCCAAGAACTGTTGGGCAAAAGTGTTGGTACATGAGTAGTTTTCCCAGTTAATGGCAGGATAGTTAAAATCACCAAGTATTAGGGTGTTTGGTTCTATCTTAATATTTTCCAGTAGGTTTAGAAAGGTGTAGTGAGAATCTTGGGGTATGGTGGGGGATCTGTAGCAAGCTACAATTTGGATTGCAGTCTTACCTTGTGTTAGTTGCACCTGGAGAATTTCAGATGCATTGTGTTGGGCAACTAGCCTGGTGGTGTGAATATCCTTGGTGAATATTGACACTCCTCCACCTTTAGTGTTTCGGTCCTGCTTTGGTGGCCAAAAAGTGTGGTAAGAGTTGTAGCCTGGTATTGCAGGGGTGCACTCTGGTGCCTTGAACCAGGTCTCAGTTACTGCACAGATATCGATGCTCTCCATTTTTAGGAGTGCCTTGAGAGAGTGCATTTTGAGGTTTAGACTTCTAGCATTGAGTAGCATTACCTTCAGATTTTGCATGCTTGTACCTGTTACGGTGGTGGTTTTGTCCTTTGAACTTTGCCTAAGAAAGACACTATAGTGGTGGCAAGAGCCTTAGCCAGTAACCTGAATCTCAGGAGTGACAGGTGCAGACCATCTCTGGCAAAGCATCGTGGTCTGTCAATCATGTCATCCCACGCAAACAGATACTGGATCTCCTTTGAATGACACCAGAAGCTTAGCCAATTGTTGAAGTCAATCATTTTGTCCTTATATTGTGGTATCATTCTGGGCAAAGGCAGGATGCTACTCAGGGCTAGGGTCATACCTGCTTGGGCCACATGATCTGAGAGCTCTTCCATGTCTCTTTTCATGTAGTCCAGGGAGGTACAACTCAAGTTATTCACTCCAACATGGACAATGACAGAGTCATATTTGTACTTGTTGTGGAGTGACTTGAGTGCATGCGTTATGTGGCGGATCCTGGCACCCGACAGGCAGCTGACTGTAATTTTCTCCTTGTTCAACCTGGTGAGAGGGACATCAGTGTGCCGGACTATAGAGTCACCTATGACTAAAGTGTTAAGTACATTGTCTTGCCTTAGGGGCTGTTGCTGGGTGGCACACTGGTGTTGTGAGCTATATGACACTTTGGTTGTGAATGGTGTTTGTTTGCATTTCAGCTTCAGAGGTCCTTGTTGCTTGGGAAGGTTACAGTTAAGGGCCTCTGCACCCCACACAGCTTGGGTTTTTAAAAGACAGATCATGTCTCCTAAACCTGATAGACTTCTTTGAAGTAGTCACCAAAGCCATAGACGAGGTTAAGGTGGTTCACGCAGCCTATCTAGATCTCGCCAATGCGTTTGACAGCATCCCCCACTCTGGAATTATAGATAAACTCACTAAACTAGGTATAAATCCCTATGTCACAAGATGGGTTGCCAACTGGGTTAGTGACAGAACCCACACTGTGAAAGTAGCAGACTCCAAATCAGACTTCAGACCAGTGAAAAGTGGAGTACCACAGGGTTCAGTCCTGGGTCCTCTCCTGTTTGGTGTCTACTTCTCTGAAGTACAGGCTAACACAGAAGGTCTTTGGCTAACTAAATTCACAGATGACTGCAAACTAGGAGCCATATTTGAAACTCGTAATGATGTGGACATCCTACAAAAGGGCCTCACTGAGACAGATGCCTGGTGTCAAAGCCATGGTCTCAATCTCAATGCCAAAAAGTGCATTGTCATCCCCTTTGGTAAAAACTCTGTACCCATGAACTACCACATAGGTGGCAGTCTACTTAACACCGAAACTGTGATAAGAGAACTTGGGACACAGGTGGACAGTAGTCTCTCCTTTGATAATCACATCGCCACAGTGGTGAGGAAATCCTTCTTCATGGCACACCTCATTACAAAATGTTTCTCATCCAGAAACAAAGAGGTTATTGTTCCTGTCTACTCATCACTCATTAGACCCATTATAGAGTACAATGCCCCTTTTGGTATGTACCTCACAAGACATCTACAACAACTGGAAAGGCTGCAAAAATACCTCACAAAGAGGATTACTGGCCTCAAACAGATGCCTTACGCAGACTGTCTCAAAAAACTCCAGCTTTACTCCATTACATATCACCTACTCAGAGGCGATCTCTGCCTAACATACAAAGCTATGTCAAACCCAGAGCTGTTGGACATGCTCCATTTAATGGAATCTCGATCCCTCTGAGCTACACGTTCTAGGGACCTAAACCTTGTCACCACAATAAACAAAACATGCTGGAGGGATAGATTCCTGTCCCAGAGACTTCCCATACTCTGGAACAGACTACCTATCCATGTCAAACAGAGCTCCTCATTAGCACTTTTCAAGAAAAATCTTGATGATTGGATGGGTAATAGGAAATTCACCTTGTGGATCACTTCTGTGGTTCTGCTTGACAGGGGCACAGGAAAATAATTTTCTTGGGTGGCGAAAGCCAGGGTACCTTTTTAGCTAGACTTGTATAGGCCCTAGGGCCAATAGCCTAGTACCTACCTATGAACCTAATCTAAATCTCACCAGAACAATAAATAGTGCGTGCTGGAGGGATAGATTCCTGTCCCAGAGACTTCCCATGCTCTGAAACAAGATTGCAGTCTACATTAGGCAGAGCTCCATGCTAACTCTCTTCAAGAGAAACCTTGACGAGTAGATGGGAAACAGAAAGTTTACTCCAGGGATCACTCCAGGGGCTCTGCTGGACAGAGTCACAGGGAACTAATCTAAGGGGGTGGCGAAAGCCAACACATTCTGGCTAGGCTTATAAATGCCTTTGGGCAGATAGCCTAGTACCTACCTATGAACCTATGAAGGGGCCCATATTAGGGACCTCTTGTAATTATTGCCCATATCCATCTTCCACAGCTGAACTGTTCTGACTTGCAATAAGATAAACAGTTCTTGCAGGGCCTTGAACCCAGGACCCTATACTCTATAGCCACAGCATTTAACCACTAAGCCATCTGAACTGTGAAGATGTCTGTTGTTTTCAAATATATCATTCAGTACACATACTGAATAGTACTGAATAACTGCTTTGACTACTACAACTGTTTAGTACTTGTAAGTGTAAATGATGTTGAATCAGTCATGGAAATGTACACATATCAGATTAACATGGTGGGATACATCTGGGAAGGTATATACAACACTCATGTTTACACATAAAAGGATATATATATATATTCATACACACACACACACACACACACACACACACACACACAAACACACACACACACACACACACACACACACAAACACACACACACATATATATATATATATATATATATATATATATATATATAGATAGATAGATAGATATATATACACACATATCTCTTGCTCTCTCTCTGTATATATATATGTGGATTCCTATTACAAGAACGAAAGTTCACCACTTCGAACTTGTAATAAGAAGCCTCACTTCTGCGAACGTTCACTTTAACGAACGTGAACTTTGGCATAAGTGCACTTCACCAAAAACACAGCAGCACAGTGGAGGACATAAAAAACAAGCTTTGTCCTCCACTATGGTGTGATAGTCACAGACCTTAGGGTTCGGGCACAGGTTAGGGTAAGGGGATAGTTAGTAAAGCTAAGCTACATATACTGGCCCAACTCACAGTGTAGTCTGATGCCTGGCTGTGGTATGGGACATGTCTCAGTCTGGCCCTACAAACATATAAGCTGATAGGGTACCAGAAACTGGAGCAGCATGCAATGTCAGCTAGAACAGGACCAAGAACACTGACATCTACCCCAGTCTGTACACAGGCCAATTAATATGATCACAATACTCTGCTGCATAATACAGACACTCTATCAACAATCACCATAAGTACACAGTCCTCACTACTGTACAGACTACCACAGAATATCCAGATTTTATCCTCAACTATTAGGCCTACTATACATTACATGTCTGGCAGTCTGATATATCACTGGCATGATATCAGTAATTATGTCAGTAAATAATGGTATACTGTACATATCCACCTCTTACTGCATGACATATGAACAAAGAGTGACAAACTTGGGGGACAGAAGCACAAACACAGGCCCAATATTGACATATTGCAGTTATAAACTGAGAACATTGCTGGTGTAACAGGGTTTGTTGTGACATATCTCTTCTGAGGGATATGAAGTCAATAACACACATGGATGTTACCATTTCCTGAGTACAATAATCAGAGTATGCTACTGCATTTATGAAGACAGAAAATGTGTGAGTAACACACCGAATCTCAGGCTCCAAACTCTGGCCAGTCGGCAGATAGCCCTACAGGTGAGAATTTTCTCAACCACATAACACTGTCATGCCAGACTTTAAATCATGCAGAACAGCCATAGCCACACAAATCCAGTTAAACCAACATTACTTCAAATGTAGAACAGCAATACTTACATTTTGTCCCCATGTCTGGAACATCCCCCTCCAGTTTGTTGCCCTTTCTCCACAGTGTTTGTTGTAAGAGGTATTTCCAACTACCCTGTGGTACTGTTACTCACAGACCCACATGAAGTCCTGCTCACAGTGAGGGAGAAGGGCCAACACCCACTTGCACTGCTTACTCATAGGAGTGTGTTTCCATGCAATTGGCTATAGGAATTATACCACAGGTGTTCCACATGCAATTAGCAAGTGGAGGACGCCAATTTGTGCACAGAGCATCAGCTGATCATGAGCATTACCTATCAAAGTCAAGCTACTGCCTATAAAAAGTAGATGCATTTTTCCACATCTACCAGTGAGGGGTAGAGAGAGAGTAAAAGAGGGAAAGAAAGAAAGAAAGAAAGAAAGGGAGAAAGAGCCAAGCATGTTTGTGTATGATCTGTGGGTAGAGAGAGGTCTCTTGGTATTATAATGGTTGCCTATATATAAATGTATGGCTGTGTATTGTCTACAACAATCTCTGTGGTCTTTGACAACTGTTGGCCTTGTAATGTGACATTGGGACATATGGGTCCTCAATAGGAAAATGTAGCAAGACCCACTCTGTAATGGATCCTGTTATTCACACAATCTTACCAACATCCACACAGGGTGCTGATGACCCCCACACACACTTGCCAGTACTGAGTTTCAAACCCCTATCTAGCTATGTATTGGTACTATAGTGTTACACAGTTTTTGCAGGGGCCACAGGATATATGTTGGAGAGCTGTCCAAAGGTATCTTTGAAGGTGAGTGACATCAGCTGCAGTGCTAAAGGAGGGAAGTGCAGTAAGTGTGAATGAACACAAAACTCCTAACTAACTGGTTTGCTACACTATGGTATTATGCAGTTATTGCAAGCACCACAGCAATTATATGTTGAAGAGCTGTCCAAAGGTATCTTTGAAGGTGAGTGACATCAGCTGCAGTGCTAAAGGAGGGAAGTGCAGTAATTGTGAATGAACAGAAAAGCAGGTGTCAACAAAGACTTGCACACTCTCACAACATTTTCACAGCTTCTAGGACCATGATTAGAACTACTACTTAACTAGTTTGCTACATTATGGTATTACACAGTTATCACAAGTGCCAAGGAGCTTATAGGACTGAGACTTGGCCAAAGGGTTATTTCAAGGTGACTGACATCAGCAGGAGTGCTAACATGGGCAATGGGAAGTGCAGTGTGTGTACATGGGCCATAAATCATTCCTCTGGAAACACACACACACACACACACACACACACACACACTCAGTCACACACAACTTTACATTTGACAGGACTGAGTATACAAATGCTACATGAATACTGTTTTTTATTTATTGTGTTACACAGTTATCATAAGCACCACAGACACTAGAGCTGAGGGCTACCAAAAGGAATATCTACAGTGACTGACATCAGCGTATCATGCAATATCAGCCAATTGGATGTGTAGTGGGTGGGAAGGGCCTTATAATGGAATTGTATCTGTCACTGTCTGTCTCTCTCTTCCCCACATATCTGTGTGTGTATGTTTGAATTTGGTGTGTGTGCACAGACATCTGCAAATGACAGAAATGTATAGTCCACTGTGTTGTTAGACATAGGCTTCATTTCTCTAAATGAAGGAGCATGCCCAGTATGACCTTCTTTATTGAGTGCGTGAATCCATTCCAGGTAGGGTTGTAATCCAGTCCAGGGTTTGGTGTTCTCAACCTACAGATAGCAACCTATTTCTGCAGGATATCTGTAAATAGGTTGACAATATGGAGTCAAAATGGGTGACATATAGGGGGATACTGTAACTATTGCTGTCTGTGCTGCTTGTGTTAAATAGTTGTTCATAGCAGAGATATTCAGGTATATGTACTATTTTACAATGTGATGTATTATGTCATTGATTACTGACAGATACAATTATTTGCTCACAGTTATTTACTGGGAAATACAAGATGAATAAAGCTGAGTCTAGTATTGTGGTCCACAGCCTACACATTCTTGCACACTCCTACCATTCTGGAGGGGTAGCTACAGACACTTGCTGATGGGTCTGTGTAAAAGGTCCAACACCATGGTAGTATTGGGGCTGAGGATCCCCTTGTTGTACATATATCAACTTAACAGAATGGCCATATCCTGATGTGGCCATATCTCTCAGCTGTACAGATTCATCCAGGTTACCCAAAGGCAGGGCTCATATATCTGGTTAGTTACCCTTCACATTGTGGTTTATGAGCAGGTTTGTAGCCACCCATTACTGGATTTGCAGGCAACTACCCCTGGGCTCACATCAGAGTTTCAGACTTAACACACTCCATAACGTCCATGCATCCACACCCCCAATCTGTTATTGTATCCTTGTCCTAACATTATGCGAGCAATACCTGGGAAGTATCCCTATAGTTGTCCCTTCACGCCAGCAGTATTTATGGATTGGTCCCCAGTTCATGCAGTAGGACATGAGGGGCATGCTACTGGGATTTGTCAATATGGCTTTGCATTTGTGTTCTCTTGACTGCGTTAGTCTGTTATCTGGGACCCCATGAGATACCATAGATTGGCAATACAGGTGAGGCACAGGCCTTTGACAGAGGACTGTATGCCATTTGGTAGTGATGCAGGCCATCTGTAGCAGGCCAGTGCATTCTGTCACTCCTACATTCCCAGGCTGTGAGTGAGTGGATTCCCCTGGGGTGAAAGGGAAAGTGTGCAAGATATTAATGACAATAGTTCCTGTACATATTGACCCATTGGTCCAGATGCATGCAGGGTGCTGCTTACAGCTAGGTACACACCTGCGTAGGACACTTCTTCAACATGCTGCATTCTGTGGGTATTCCCATACAGAGGTGGGGTCATACTGTACTCATTCCTAACAGCAAGGATATGACCTGTGATAAACCTGTGGCTGATGGTGTGGTCTGCTGAGTGCATGTGTGATATGGAAGCTACTTGCAGCTGACTTACAGATATACCTGGGACATTCCCCTTAGCTGCCTTTTGCAGAGACATAGGCAGTCTCTCATTACTTCATAACTGTGCCTTTTGTGGTCTGCCAGTGAATGGCCAGACTACATCAGTATTCCATACTACACAGACAACTAATGTGCTGCTAACCTGTATGTACAATTCCAAAGGTGTGTGCAGTTGACAGTTAAATTTTATGCACTCTGTCTAGGATACTTCCACCTGTGTACTGTGTATATGTATGGGGCCACATTCATGGCATGTCTATCTTTCAGACGATGACAGATACTGACATCTGCACAGTGAGTATGGATGACTGCTGACATGGGTATTGCTGAGAAGCTTTGTGGTTGGCACTGTAGTTGTCAGAACATGGCCCTGTCATGCACAGTACTGCCCATAGGCCACCGAGATACAGCCCTCCATGCCTACATGCTGGCCACTTCCACACAATATTGAACACACGATAACCTAACACACGTACCCCTGCATATTGTACACATGCAACAATCTATCCTGTAGATTGGGCCCACTCAGGTAATCTGTGCTCCACTGTTATTACACCTCACACTTACATGTTATTGCATTTCTACATGGGATTGTGGGAGGGCGCACCTGACATCTTTAAACATTTGCTATGACTGTACTGGTATTTCAGGTACTCTGTTGGCTTCCATTTCATTCTGTATTCTGACCTATCATGCAGACTGGAGGCATATCAGTAGTATACAGATCTTAGGTTTTATTGACCTACATTTCAGTTTCAGACTTCTTACCCTTCAGAACTGACATACAACTGCCAGACCTGTTGTAATCTGTCTGTGTAGGTCTGGATGAGGGCTGTTCACCATTGCCATCAATTGCAGGCCTTAGCCCAGCCTTTTTTTATGGTCATCTACACCTGTCCTGCTGGCTGAGGCTGCTGGTGGGTATGTGAGCCGCACTGACATGCATGTGTGTATCCTATGGACACACATTTAGGCCACTGCATGTACTGCAGTGAGATTTGTCACCTTGTCTAGTACTGCCTAGTATGTTGATAGCAGTATTTGTTATGGATGTCATGCTTCCCATATAGCTGTACACTATCAGCTGCCATCCAATTCAGCCACCCAATTCCCTTGCATGCTCACGTCCATCCCAACGATACAACTATCAGAACATAATACTCCATTCAGCAATTGATAGGAAGACTGACTTTCCTTGTGGCTGTGCCAGTACTGAGGATGGTGCTGAAGGGCTGACTATGTCGGATGCACATAGTACACTCCCTATACATGGTAAATCACAGGTAGTGTCATGTTTGACATCCCTTTTACTGCATGTGAGAGTCAGAGCGAGGTGTCATTCCCTGGGTCCCTACCATGTCAGTGCATGTGCTATGCGCTGTCTCTTTGCCAAGGCCTGGGCATACTGGGCATGCCTCCTTCTGCCTACATGGGCAGGCTCAGATAGTTCCTCCTCCGAGTCCCTCTGTGCCTGTGATGACCTTGCCAATGGTGGAGGGCTGTGTGGCTTTGCCCCATGCTGTTTCTGCTGCAGCTGTTTCTGCAGGATCATATTGTGTAGCATGGCACATACTATGAACATTTGTGAGTACCCAATTGCGCCGTTGCAGATGCAGGTTGTCGAATGCGTCTTTGTTGAATGGTAAAGCGGGAAAAGGCAAAATAGCAAAGCGGCGTTTCAGCAAATTCTTTCCCTGGGAAAGAATTAGTTTGGCCGCTTTTGCTACTTTGCCTTTTCGGCACTGTAGTGCGATCTCGGAGTTGGTATATTTAAGTAGGGGGGTGTGGGGGGCTATTAAGTAATGTTTTACTGTTTATTTTTTTTGTTTTGGGACAGCGATTGTTTTCCATTGGAAAATAATCGCTGTTCTGAAGTTTCGACGTTGTAAACTTTTGCTTACATATCTGTCAGATCCCATTTGTGTACATGTAGCTGGAGAGTACTACAAGGCTCCACTAGATATGTACAGGCAGTGGAACCATGATTTAAGCTCCCAAACACATGCTCTATTATGATTCTGGTTTCTACGTGTGCCTCATTATGGAGTTGTTGTTCAGGTGTGTGTGTATTTCTGAGGGGTGTCATCAGCCACAGCTCTAGTGCATAGCCAGCATCCCCTACTGGGTGGCCATATGGGATGTCCCTTCTAGCAAATGACTGGTACAGCTGTGTCATATGCCAGATGTGGGAGTTGTGATAACTTCTAGGACTGCCAGCACACACATTCAGGATAATGACCTGGGCATTGCACACAACCTGGCAGGTGATGGAGGGGAAGCCCTTGTGGTTTATGTAGACCCTACTCCACTCACTGGGTGGTGCTTTGATGTGTATGAGCGTGCAGTCTATAGCACCCACTACCTCAGTGTATTCTGCTATTTGGTGGAAGAGATGCATATTGCTGGTCAATGCCTCACAGGTGTTGAGGAAATATATGTGCTCACCGGCATGTGCTGATATGGCATCCAGAAACTGGTGGAGTACCCTGGATGCTGACGCCTGTGAGATCCCCATGATATCCCCAAATGTCCTTTGGAAGGTACCTATGGCTAGTATTCTTAACCCTACACATACTTTGGTATCCACTAGGATGGGTTCCCCTCTGTTGGTTCTGTGTGTGAGGCGTGGCTGGCACAGCTCAACAATTTGCTGTAGAATGTCCCTGTCCACCCTATAGCGCTCCACTATCTCCAGCTCCCATGGGTCTGTACATTCTTCTCCTCCTCTTCACTGTGGGTTGGTCATCAGCATTCACATCCTCACCACCCTCAGCCTCTTGCACATAATGATGTATGATAGCGACAGTAGCCCCAAACATTTTGTTAGTTTTGTCAGGTAAAATTTCCCCCATCTGTGTACAACAGTAGTGTAGAATTTGTGGGAAAAAACAGACTGGGAGGTGTTTGCATAGTTTATAGTAGTGTGCTAGGCTTTTCCATGTGTAATTGGCTGATTCTGATACATTTCATCTGCCAGCTATGCTAGTTCTGCTTGATTGCTATCCTACTGCTGTTTTCCCTTCCTATTGCCTTCCTGTTTAAGCCCCGAGGTGCACTGTGCATACCCTTTGCTCAGATGTGAACAGAGCTGCTATTTACGTTTTTTTTTTTGTTTGTTTAAAACTCGATGCGCAACACACACACCCATTTAGGCAATGTAAACCCTGCTAGGGAGCCTCAGACACACCCCCTTCCCTAGCTGTGCTTAGCTAAGGCAAACACGGGCCACACAGCTCCAGTAAGCTTACAGCATGTATGACACGCCCCCTTATGAGGTCATCCACCTCTTACACATATACAATGATGTTGCTGCACCTACATGGTTGGGTGCATGCTAACACTGAGAAGAAATCTGTGATTCAGTATCAATACATTCATTTGCATAAAACAGAGTGCTAATTCATAGTTACCACACTCACACTCACCCTTCCTCCTTAACAGCCACTATTCCCTAGTAGTGTTGTGTTATGCATGCTATTGAGTAATATGACAAAATGCTGATTTGGGTTTAAAAGCTTATTTCCTACTTTTTTCTTATTTTCGGCCCGATCCCGTTTGCGCACTGCTGCCCTATGCTTAAATGGTTGAAATCAACCAAAAACAAATAAAAGTTATTTTTTATAATTTTGCAACTATTTATCATGCCAATGGCCATATATTTGGCCATTGGCATGCCTACTCCATTGAATACATGCTTTCTTTAGAGCTGCCATGCCTCCGTTTTGTAATTTTCAGAAATGTATTCGGTTAATAACCAAATACATTTCTGCAGGTTACACTATTCCTGCACAGACGCTTGCCTGATTCCTGGATCACTAACTCAACTCATTTGCATGGTTTTCATCAGTAAATGAGGTAATTAGCATATAGCAGTGGTGTCCATGTGGGAATAGTGTAGGCGCAGTTGTGCATTTCCCAAGGGATCGTTCCTGGATCGCTCGGCGAACATACTGCGTGCAACAGCTCATGCACTATTCAGGCACTCCGTGCAGAGCTTGCTGAATCCGGCCAGATGTTATCATTGTAAGCTTATCCTGTTTACAGTACTTTACTCTCAGTTACAGCATCTATGTTCCTAAGCCAATGTCACTGCGACATTTATATTTACAGTCTGCATTGTGGTTAGCTACCAAACAAAGCACTACCCATAATAACACCTACCATGAAGGGAACTGATTTTACTATTGCTATCTCCCCATAAGGCATTATCAATGAAGGCACCTAGAGCACTATTTCATCTAAATCTAATCAACTTTATCAACACTTAAGAGTTCAAGAAGTAGGATTTAAACTATCTTCCTCATATTTGTATTTACTGGATAATGTAATCTTGCAGTCAGTCATAGCCTTTTCTGTTGTCAGCCTAGAAGCTCTTAGTATTTTGAAGTAGTTTACCACCTGCATCATGCTTAGTATAAATCCATTGTTGTTTTCTTGTAATATTTCAATATGTGAGAAGTGAAAGTACACCAATAAACTCAGTGACCTCTTCCACATCAAGTCACATTCAATAAGCATCACATGCACAAGCCTGCAACAAAGGGCACTGTCGCTCGTCTGGTCAGGATAAAACAAATATTCGTGGGTTCAGTTCAAGCAGCTTTATTACACACAAACACATCAGGAATGAGGCTTTGTAACTTAAACTTAAATAAACTTGTAAAAGGACTGACAACCACACTCATACATGTTAACATTGGCTGTTCTCTAAAAATCCAGTAAACGTTGTCAGAAACTTATATAAGCCAAAAAACAAACAAGGTAATCACCAAGAACGTCAAATTTAATGAAGCTTTCGGGCACACAACCCTTCATCAGCATATATAATTACATTTAATACCAGTTTATATAGAGGATTCTTTAAAATCACATGATCAGAACCAGCCATTAAGATTTACCAATGAATAAAATCATTACTTAATATAAAAAATTACTTAATATAAAAAAACATTTATAACTTTAAAATAAGTACAATCCACAACTACTTAATACAAATAGCATAACATACTTCATTTTATAATAACATATCAATAATATTGTAAAATTATGAAATTTCTAACTGTCTTTGAACTAACACCGGCTTTATACTAATGGCACTATTAAGACCTGGGGTTAGGTCTGCTTGTAGTCTAATTATCCAGTTCAACTCTTTTAGCTCAATAAGATTATTTATATCACCCCCTCTTGTTCCTAACTCAACAGTATCTATGACTCTAAATTTAAATGTATGTGTTTCAAATTCCATTATATGCTTATATAGGGCATTAGTTTGTATTTTTCTGTTTATTTCTGATTTGTGCTCTATAATACGGTCTTTAAGCCTTCTTGTAGTCTTCCCTATATAAAACACACGGCAGGATATACAAGTAGCGAGATATACCAGTCTGCTTGTATTACATGTTGCTGTAGAGTGAAATTCATATTTAATATTTGTAATGGGGTGTATGAAACATTGATCAGATTCCAGTATGTCTATGCAACAAGTACAATTATGACATTTATGGGTACCTAGCCTACCCTGTGGTAACCTCCGTTCTTCCATAAAGTCTTTGTAGCATAACATATTTTTTATCGATTGATGATTTCTAAATGCAAAGCTAGGTTTAGAGCCAATTATCTTTTCAATTTCTGGCATGGCCATAAGTATTGGCCAGTTCTTCTCAATAATCTTACTAATTTGATGCGTATAGCCATTATACGTCATAACATATCTAATTTTATTCTCTTGCATTACCTTTCGTGTTATAGATGTTTGTTGCATTTCTAATAAATTGCCACTAAATACAGGTCTATGTACATTTCCCCTGCCATGGTTTACTTCTTCTATGATTTTATTTATAAGAGGTTCTGAATACCCATTCTTCACAAATTCATCCTTCATTTTTACTATTTCAATTTCATATTGCTTATTTTCAGTTGTTAATCTGCTTACCCTAATCATCTGTGATTTAACTATTCCTTTAAATATGTGTGGTGGATGCATACTAGTTCTTTTCAAATATCTTGTTGTATGAACTTCTTTTTTATGAACCATTGTTTCCACTTTATTATTTCTTTTGTAAAGTTTAACATCCAGGAATACCATACTGTGTATAGAATAATTTATTTTAAATCTTAGAAAATTTGTTGTATTATTTAGATATGAAACATATAATAATAATTCTTCCTCCGTTCCTTCCCATATAAAAAAACAATCGTCTACAAATCTAGTAAACTTTTCACAAATGACTACATTCTAGTAACACTTGATGTGGAATCATTATTTACGGTTATCCCCATAGATTATGGTGTTGAAGCAGTAAGGAGGTTGTTACTGATGGATTCCACTATGCAACCATGTGAAGTTGAAAAAATATGTTTACTTCTAGATTTGGTGTTAACTAAGAATGTTTTCATTTTTGATGGTATTCCTTATAAACAACTGACAGGTGTGGCCATGGGGACCTCAGTGGCTAATACGTTTGCGAATCTAGTTTTATACTATTGGGAAAAGAACTATGTACTAAGTGATAGTAATGTATATAATAATTATGTGAAAAGTTATACTAGATTTGTAGACGATTGTTTTTTTATATGGGAAGGAACGGAGGAAGAATTATTATTATATGTTTCATATCTAAATAATACAACAAATTTTCTAAGATTTAAAATGAATTGTTCTATACACAGTATGGTATTCCTGGATGTTAAACTTTACAAAATAAATAATAAAGTGGAAACAATGGTTCATAAAAAAGAAGTTCATACAACAAGATATTTGAAAAGAACTAGTATGCATCCACCACACATATTTAAAGGAATAGTTAAATCACAGATGATTAGGGTAAGCAGATTAACAACTGAAAATAAGCAATATGAAATTGAAATAGTAAAAATGAAGGATGAATTTGTGAAGAATGGTTATTCAGAACCTCTTATAAATAAAATCATAGAAGAAGTAAATCATGGCAGGGGAAATGTATATAGACCTGTATTTAGTGGCAATTTATTAGAAATGCAACAAACATCTATAACACGAAAGGTAATGCAAGAGAATAAAATTAGATATGTTATGACGTATAATGGCTATACGCATCAAATTAGTAAGATTATTGAGAAGAACTGGCCAATACTTATGGCCATGCCAGAAATTGAAAAGATAATTGGCTCTAAACCTAGCTTTGCATTTAGAAATCATCAATCGATAAAAAATATGTTATGCTACAAAGACTTTATGGAAGAACGGAGGTTACCACAGGGTAGGCTAGGTACCCATAAATGTCATAATTGTACTTGTTGCATAGACATACTGGAATCTGATCAATGTTTCATACACCCCATTACAAATATGAAATATGAATTTCACTCTACAGCAACATGTAATACAAGCAGACTGATATATCTCGCTACTTGTTTATCCTGCCGTGCGTTTTATATAGGGAAGACTACAAGAAGGCTTAAAGACCGTATTATAGAGCACAAATCAGAAATAAACAGAAAAAGGCAAACTAATGCCCTATATAAGCATATAATGGAATTTGAAACACATACATTTAAATTTAGAGTCATAGATACTGTTGAGTTAGGAACAAGAGGGGGTGATATAAATAATCTTATTGAGCTAAAAGAGTTGATCTGGATAATTTGACTACAAGCAGACCTAACCCCAGGTCTTAATAGTGCCATTAGTATAAAGCCGGTGTTAGTTCAAAGACAGTTAGAAATTTCATAATTTTACAATATTATTGATATGTTATTATAAAATGAAGTATGTTATGCTATTTGTATTAAGTAGTTGTGGATTGTACTTATTTTAAAGTTATACATTTTTTTTATATTAAGTAATTTTTATATTAAGTAATGATTTTATTCATTGGTAAATCTTAATGGCTGGTTCTGATCATGTGATTTTAAAGAATCCTCTATATAAACTGGGAATAAATGTAATTATATATGCTGATGAAGGGTTGTGTGCCCGAAAGCTTCATTAAATTTGACGTTCTTGGTGATTACCTTGTTTTCTAAAAATGGCACTTCTGTCTGCATGTGCTCACTATTTATATGCACGTGCTACATCTGGAAATGCTTCTCAAAGGTACATACACACGCTCTGATCTACATCCTCCCTCTTTGAGAAATGATTCATATATGAAATGACAGTATTCAATGACATGCAATTTACAGAAATGATCGTGTGACATGCAATTATACAGAACTAATTATTTGACATGGAATCATACAAAATTAGACACATATAATACATATAAATACATATAAAACAATGATGTTCAGGTTGCTGTGTATTTTACACTAGGTCTAGAAATGCAACCTGATCATGTTACATAAAAGTTAGAATTGGATCTAGCAATGAGGACTGTCTTCAAGGAATGTTCAACTTTGGGGACAACTGGGACATCATCAGGAATGGGAATGGATACTGACATGTTCTTCGGTATGAACATTGTCAGGATTGCTCTGTAATCTAGAGTTTGTATCACAGGTACAATGCTGCAATATCATTTCTGATGCAGGAAGAAGATATCTGCAGTTTCTCCTGTATTCTATACCCTCAGATTCCACTAAGTAGGATCTCAGCTCGGCACATATATCTCTCACTTGACCAATTAGATCAAATCCTTTCGCTGTTTGCATCCTCACTGTCTCTCCTTCTTTTAACGGATGAGGAAAGCTGCTTGTTTTATTATAGCTCAACTTCTGAGAACGCTTCATGAAAAGTTAGGCTTTGAATGCTCTGTTGTTTTTAGCATTAGGCACCAACAAACTAGAAAAACTAATAGACAAGGTTGTTCTGATTTGCCTAGCTAGAAGTCTCTAAGCAGATGAGCCAAGTAGGTTGTCATGGGGTACATTTCTGAGATTAAGTAAATTCAAGAAGATATCAGTATTGTCATGCTTTGACCTCTCTAGAAATTACTTTGCACTCTGTACTGCATGTTCAGCAAGGCTGTTTGACTGAGGATATTTAGGACTGCTAGTAATATGGAGAAAGTCCCACTCTTTTGCAAATCTCTGAAACAATTGACTGGTAAACTGTGAACCATTGTCAGAAATAAATTTGTGTGGACTATCATGGATTAAGAAATGATGTTTCATCTTAGTAATAACAGCACTGGATGTTAGGTTAGGTAGCAAATTGATCTCAAATTAGTTTGAATAAGAGTCTACCAACACTAAGTAATGCTGATTGTTCTACTCAAATATGTCAGTGGATACTGTTAACCAAGGTAGTTTAGGAATTTGGCTTTGATGAAGTGGCTCTTTTTACAAATGCAGCTTAGTACTGTTGAACTCTGAACAAGAAGAAAGCACTTTATAAATGTCTTTCAATATAGAAGGCCAAAATACTAGTCCTCTCACCCTTCTTTTGGTAGAATTGGAATCTGGGTGGCCACGATGCAAACTCTGAATGTATTCACATTGTAAGGAAGTAGGAACAATAACTTTTGGACCTTTGAAAAATATGCTATCTTCCATCAGCATCTCATGTCTGTATGGAAAATAAGGTTGTACTTCTGGCGGTACACAGGATTGCTTTGATGGCTATCCTACATTGATGAAGTGGTGGAGCTTTTGCAAAATTGGATGAGTCTTTCTATGATCTCTCAGCTTCTCAAGTCTCATGGTAGAAAAATTATGCAAATCCATGATGTTAAAGTTGAAATTCTCTGCATCAAGCTGTTCTTTGGTATTTCTGGGT
The DNA here is from genome assembly GCF_019279795.1 of Protopterus annectens. Taxonomy (NCBI): domain Eukaryota; kingdom Metazoa; phylum Chordata; order Ceratodontiformes; family Protopteridae; genus Protopterus; species Protopterus annectens. Next base: position 283,741,920 of record NC_056726.1, on the reverse strand, counting down.
GATCTGGATAAAGTATTATCCAGATAAAGAAGTTTGCCTTTTGTATAGACCATTTTGGAATTATACTTTTGAAATTTGAGCATCATTCTTTGTAGTCTTGCTAGAGCTGAATGCATAGGCTTCTTTAAAATAGTGACTAGAGGTTGATGGTCAGCTTCTATCTAAATAGCTCAGCCATAAATATAATCACGGAACTTTATAAGTATATGTATAGGTAGGTACTAGGCTATCTGCCCAAGGGAATTTATAAGCCTAGCCAGAGTGTATCGGCTTTTGCCACCCCATTGATTAATTAACTGATCCTCTGTCAAGCAGAGCCAATGAAGTGATGCCAGGGGTGTATTTTCTCTTACCCATCCACTCGTCAAGGTTTCTCTTGAAAAGTGTTAGTGAGGGTCTCTGCCTAATCTAGTTTGGAATTTTGTTCCAAAGCATGGGGAATCTCTGTGACAGGAATCTATCCCTCCAGCATGTTCTATTTATTGCTGTGGCAAGGTTAGCAAACTAGAGTGAGTGGCTCGCAGTGACTTGGATTTCTTTAGGTGGAGCATGTCCATCAATTCTGAGTTGGACATGGCTTTGTAAGTCAGGCAGAGATCACCTCTGAGTAAGCGATATGCCACTGAGTACAGCAGGAATTTTTTCAGTCAGGCTGCATAGGACATATGTTTGAGACCAATAACCCTGTTGGTGAGGTACTTTTGTGGTTTTTCCAACTGTTGGAAGTGTCTTGTGAGGTACATCTCAAATGGAGCATTGTACTTTATGATGGGTCTGATGAGTGACGAGTAGAGGGGCTAGTTCGTTCTGTAGTTCGTGCAAGACACAGCCTGGGACACCATCTGGCCCCATTGATGCTGTGTTTTTGACTTTTGAAAGGGACGTTTTCACCTGTGCGTCTGTGATTTCCAGGACACTGCACTTTTCTGGTATTGTTGTGGGCCCCCTTGGGGGTGAGAGGGGGTGAAGTTCGCACTGAATCTATCTGCCAGGATGTTGGCAATATCAGTAGGTTCAGTATATTTTGTGCTATTTTGCACTAGTTCAGTGCATATCTGCGAGTTGCCACTTAGATTCTTAACATAGCTAGAGAAGGCTTTGTGGTTATCTTTTGAATCCTTGGCTATTTTTCTTTCGAAGTTAGCCTTGGATGATTTTATGAGGGACCTTAGTTTCTTACTGATACTTATCAGGGATGTCTTTCCTTCTTCGGATTTGCTTTTTTTCTGAACTAGTTTCCTCCTTCTTTGAACATGCGAACACAATTGCCAAAAGTTCCTTCTCCATTTGAGCATACTGCATCTCAGTTTGGGTAAGAGTTCTTGATGCATAGGCAGCAGGTCTGCCCTCTTGAAGAATAACTGCACCAAGAACAAACTTTGAAGCATCACAGGAAAGAACTACTGGTTTGTGGACATCGTAGTATCTTAATGTAGGTGGGTTGGCAATTTACTGTTTGAGGTTATCAAATGCTGTCTGGTGTTGCTCTAACCATGACCAATCAACATTTTTGCATGCCACCACTCTTAATGGCAATGATAACTCACTAAAGTCAGGGATAATTTTGCCCAAATATGTAAGCATACCAAGAAAACCCTGTAGAGCTTGGACATTGTCTGGAACTGGCATCTCAAGATTGGCTGCTTGTTTAGAAGGGTATGGTGGTAAGCCTGTACTGATACATAAATGACCTACATAAGTAACTTCTGGCAGTCTGAATTTACATTTCAGAGGCTTGACCTTTAAACTCACTTCACACTCTCTGTCCAGAACTTTCTTGAAGTTTCTGTCATGCTCTGTTTCACCATTACCTCCAACCAGTAAATCATCAACTATAATTGCACATGGGTAGCCTGAAAAAATTTGCTCCATTTCACGCTGAAAGACTTCATTGGCAGAATTTATTCCAAAAGGCATCCTGAGGAATCTGTATCTAGCAAACGGGGTACTGAATGTAGTCAGTAGAGAAGATTTTCAATCAAGCATTACTTGCCAAAATGAACTCTTTGCATCTAAGACAGAAAAAAACAGTGGCATTTGGCATGAGGGTTGTAGATTCCTCGACTGTACACATAGGATGATGAGGTCTTTTTAATGTCTTGTTCAAGTCTCTTGTGTCAATGCACATTTTGATTTCATCTGAATTTTTCTTATGAGCAGCTACCATGGAAGACACCAACCCACTCAGTTGATTCTGTGAATGGATAAATCACACCTTGATGCACCATTTTGTCTAACTGGACCTTGGCTTTGTCCTGCATAGCTATTAGAACTCTCCTTGCTCATCTGACCACTGGACTGACCTCTGGGTCTACTTTCATGGAGTACACAACTGGAAGTTTGCCTAGCTTGTCATCAAACACATCAGCATACTCGGGAGAAAATAGCATCAGTAAAGCTGGAACTGGGACATGTGCTTAAATGATGTACTTCTTTGGTAAAAGAAAGCAGTTTCATTCACAAACTGTCACTGAGACCTAATAATGACTGCACAGGTATTTGGGCTACACAAAATTGCAAGCTGTAACTGTTCCCAGCTGAGTAGCATAAAAGCACTACTGAGCCTTCAGTTTGAATCTCTTCACCTCCATAAGCAGCAGGCTTTGCACAATTGGCCAAATTAAGTTGCTCACCAGCCCTCACTTTAGCAAATGTTTCTACTGACATTACATTACACTTTGAACCAGTGTCTCCTTTGAGCACTGTGGGTTTACTATTGATGAGGACAGTACAAAATATTTCATTCTTTGCCACTGAATCTACTGCATTAACCTTTTCACTGACCACTGATACACCATCTACTTAGAACGTGCAGTTGCAGCTCTCTACATGATCAACTTGCTTTTTTGAGTGACCTTTCTTAATAACTGAATAAGGCTTACTTGATTTATAAGACATTTACTAAATTTTTAAATCCAAATACTTTTCTGATGGGTTGTGATGCCCGTGCACTGGTACAGCAATCAAGGAGCCTTAATCCTCACCACTAACACCAGTGAGGGGCACCCATATAGAGAAAGGATAATAAATGCACACATAGTAAGGTACAGTTTCCCTTAAGAGCACACAGAGATCACAGTCAGTCTGGGGCTGGTTTCTCACTTTCTCTCCAGGTCCCCAATAAGACTCCCCACTGGCACAGCTACAGGGTCCAGATCTCAGCCTATTGGGCAAGCTAAAACCTCCAGCACCCTATCTGCCCAATCAGTGCTTCATGTCTCTGCCCAAGTAGCTAACACATACAGACTTTGAGATAAGAGTTTGAGGAAGGTTGGCACAGGTTCTCCATCCGTGCCCCTTTTCTACCCAGTCTAAAAGGTAGTACCAACTGCCACCACCCACTAATATTTATCAGCTACTCAAAGGCCCTTAAAAGGGTGTACAATTATTACTGTGTAATATTATTATCCAAATGTTAAATGTAACTGAACAGTCAAGGCATATTAGAGTGACTTGGTATAGTATCACTATATGCATGCAATATACTCTAGAGCTTAAATTATCTCTACACAAAACAGCCACAGTTGAAATGTTTAAAAATATTTAATAATAAATAAGAAAAACACAAGGCAATACTTTTTACTACACAGTGCTAGTCAAGAGTTCAGACATCACAGAGAAGTACTTAAAATAATACTGTAGAAAAGTTCTGACATCACAGAAAAACAAACTAATCTAATCTTTATATTTCCTTGCTATATCTAAGAGAAAACACAGTTCTGTATAACTTACATATAGAGCAATGTAGTGCTGGTGATAGTGGATGTTCTCAAGTCAAAATACTCTGAGCTCTCTGATTCTCTCTCTTTAAATTGATAACACAGAACTGCTTCACATGACATCATTCTTCACACTTCTCTGGTGTTCGCAGGCTAACAGAAACTACATTTACATTCTTGACACCTGGTCAAAAATCAGAGCAAGAAAGGACATTTATACATGCAAATTCTAGCCATTAACTCTGGTCTTAAAACAATAGGCAGGATGCCTCCCTCCAGACATATTGGCTCTGAATTTTGACATCAAAGACCATCATAAAATGCTTGACTTAGCTTTCTTATAGCAGAGTGCACTGTTGTTACATTTTTGCAGTCTTTTCACATTTAAGAGAACAAGACTGTGGCTTACATTAATATTTACAAATGACCATATTATCTACAAAGTTCTATCTGGCTAGGCTGGCAGCCTTCACCTATCTTCACATGGGTGATTTTAATTATCTAGCTAACCTACATCACTGATGGTTAGTAAGCATGCCCAGTGCTTCCTTGACTTTGTAAATGCTAACTACCTCAAATAAACAGCTTTGATCTTGTCCTCATAAACACAGCCCTTTCTTGGACAACTGTTTGTGTGCAAGCCTTTCACATTAAATCAGATCAAAATTCCATGATCATCTCCTTTAAAAACAATGGTACCTTCCAACAAATACATTTATCTTCAGGAATTTTTAAAAAGCAGAACTACATAATGTCCTAAGAAAATTCCTCTGCAATCCTCATCCAGTGGACACTGTAGTTGAAACTGCCATCTATGTCTTGACACATATACCTACATAAATAACTGTGTTAATACATAAATTTTATTCTGCACAAAATAATCTAGGAAATTTAAAAATAAATACCTTTAGAAGAATACCCATACACATAAAATCTGCAACAAAAAGAAGACGTTACTTGGTGCATGTAAGAAGTTGCATTCTACCCACCTTCAGAGCTCGGTTAAGCATTTTATAAAATAAACTAAGGGTGTTATCAGGAAATGGAAATCTGGCTATGAACTCATAAGTGTAAATGAATTGAAAAACAACTACAAATCTTTGTTTAAATGTATAAGCAAATTAAAGAACAACTCTCAAAAATGTTTTGAGCTGATCCAGTATAATGCTGCATTAACAAACTCAAACAGCAAATATTCTAGCTGATAAATGTAGTGCAGATGTTACCCCACCCGCAGTCATAGCTGCTCATTCAATCACTCAGACCGAGTAACCCCTTAAATCACTGTGGAATATATCCTCACAGCCATATCAAAAACTAAGAACACCTCATCCATGCATGACAGATAATCAGTGCCAAATATGGCTTATCTGAAACCCTGCTAAATCAATTTGACCTCTCCGCAGGTCATATTTTCAAAACATGGATAACAGGTATAGTACTGCCTTTATATCAAGTAAACCAATTTACTGGCCATGGAAATTGCAACTCCTTCAGTCTCACTAATCTTATTTGTATAATTTTCCTCATAAATGTTGTTGTGTCTTTCGGCTTTTCTCAGTTAGGGGTCGCCACAGTGGAACTCCGGTCCGCTTGTGATTGGTAGTTGATTTTTACGTGCTGAGTAGCCAGCCCTGATGCATAACCTTCAACGAAGGTACGCCCATTCATGCATGTCTCCACGCAGAAGACGCTCTAGCTGAGAATCGAACCAGACAGCATCTTACTGTGAGGCGACAATGCTACCGAAGCACCACCACTGCGGTTACATTTTCCTCATAAATGTAAATACTGAAAATCTCACAGCTCTCAAGCCAACTCAGTATATTTTTGTCAAAGGAAGGTCTTGCTTTTTTAATCAATTAAATTTCTTTCACATCTCATGCACACAATAGACAGTGACTGCACAGTGTAACAGGTGTACCTTCACCTAACCAAACACTTTGATACGAGCCCCCATCCTGTTAGCATAGACAGACTTGTAAACCTAACTATAAACCCATATATTATCTGGTAGGCTGGGAACTGGTTGACTGACAGAACCCATGTGGTCACCATCTGTGTCAGTGGGTGGTTGTTTGCCAAGATGTACAGAACCCATATATATATATATATATATATATATATATATATATATATATATATATCTATAAAGTCATCAAAGGTGGCAAAAGTAGAATTATGAACTAAAAAAGAGAAAAAAGTAGATTTAGAAATCCTGAGTGAAGGGTGGTGGCAGAAGGGTTAGAGCCGAAGGAACACAAAATGAGGGTATACTACAAACAGAAATCTTAGAGAGGGTTGACCGAGCAGAGGTTTAGTTTTATTTATTAAAACATAACAGAGTTAAAAAAGAGACACTCTGCCATCAGAACAGTTCCATCCCAACTGCATGATGGCAAAGATTGAAAATGCAGGAGCAGAACTTCAAGCATTTGGGGTATACAGACCATCAGTTGCCTATAGTGCAGATTTAGAATCTACTGCAGAGCTTATGAATAGTCTGGCAGACGTAAAAAAAAATTGCCTGTACATGACTTCGGTCTTCACAGTATACACCAGAAAACATAAAACCAGAAAATAGCACACATATTACAGGCTCCTTCAAATCACTGATTAACCATTTAAGCTTAAGGCAGTAAGTAAACTGTTTCCTACGCATGATACCATTATAGATGTGGACTTCCGTAATGTAACACATAACAGTTTAACAATGGCTACTAGCACCATTATCAGGCAGTGACCACAATGCAATAAAAATAAATATCAACCTAAAGTACAATAAGAATATGCATGCAGGTTCTAAGCAAATATAAAATAAATAATCCCCAAATTAACAGAAATTAAAGTAAAATGCCCTCAGGTTGCATAGATTCAGACAAGCATGGAAAGGCATTCATTTGAGCAATAATGAATGATTTCTAATATTCCATATAAAAACAGTGGCAGAACACATAGGTTGTGATTACTGTGAAGACTGGTAGAGAAGGGTTGAAGGCTGCCAGCCTAGTCAAATAGAATTTCATACATAATTCTATCATTTGTAAATATAAATATAAAATACAGGCTTGCTTCTTAAATGAAAGAAAACACTGTAAAATGTGAACTTCAAATCATAGCAACATTGCCATCTGCTGTAAGGAAAACTGTGCCAAGCATTTCAAATGTTCTTTGAAATTAAAATTATGTTTTGCATGTCCCTTGAAATTAGAATTTGGAGTTGATGAGTCTGTTGTAAGCATCTTGCCTATTGTTTTAAGGCTAAAGTTAATGACCAGAATTTACATGTGGAATGTCCTTTGTTACTCTAAGTGTAAAATAATGTAAAGGCAGTTTCTGTCAGCCAGGGAACTCTGGGAAGTGTAAACAAATGATGTAATGTTTTATCAGAACCACAGTTTTAATTTAAACAGTGAGAACCAGAGATTGTTAAGCATTTTTGTCTTTATATCCAACCTCAGCACTGCCTGATGTCTTAAGTAAGTTATTTTAGAAGTATGTTTTCTTGTAGTAATAGCTAGGAAATTAGAAAGTTAGACATTTTTCTGTTATGTCAGAACTGTACTACTGAATTATTTTAAGTTTCTGTGTGATCTCTGAACTCTTGAGTAGCACTATGGTGTAGTAGTATTGTTTTATGTTTTTAGTATTTATTATTAAATATTTTTAAACCCTTTTCAATTGTGGCTGGTTTGTGTAGAGATACATTAGTTCTAGAGTACATTGCATATTTATAGAGTTTACTGTCTAAGCCTGTCCTATAGCGTTAGCCCTAGGCTATACTACCAAACTGGATAATAATATTGCACAGTAATAATTGGACACCCTTTTAAGGGCCTTTGGGTAGTTGATAAGTATTAGCTGGTGGTGACAGTAATTACTACTGTATAGTCTGGGTAAAGGGCACAGCTGGAGAATCTGTGTCAGCCTTTCCCAGGAGTGTCTGTGAAGTTGTATAAATACTTATCTCACAGTGTGTGTGTATGTGTCAGCTACTTGGGCAGGGACACGAAGCACCGGTTGGACAGAGAGGGTACTGGAGGTTAGCTTGCCAGCTAGGCTGAGATCTGGACCCTATAGCTGTGCCAGTGGGGAGTCTTAGTGGGGACCTGGGGAGCAAGGGAGCAACCAGCCCCAGACTGACAGTGATCTCTGTGTGCACTTAAGGGAGATTGTTCTTTACTTTGTGTATTTGTTATTTTTTCCTCTGTTATGAGACGCCCTCCCTGGTGTTAGTGGTGAGGATTGAGGCTCCTTGATTGCTGGGCCAGGGCCAGGTGCCACAATTACTTCAAATTAAATTAATCTTTTTAAGAGGCAAAACAAACCATGGTATTTAGAGAGGTCTGTGGTACACCAAGATACCATCAGCAACCAGTCAGTCTCTAATGGCTCAAACTGTCATTGGCTTACTGGAGGTAATAGGTGCAGAGAATTAAGGCCCTGAGTCCTTAATAAGATACATCCTTTAGTCTGGAGTTTGGCCCCCTCAACCCATCTTTGCCTACTGTATGATTTGGATCAAGTCTAGGATGATTCTGAAAAAGGTCCAAGTTGATCATCATTGCTCAATACTGTGTAACAGAGAGAAATAAGTAAGCAAGTAAGAAAAGATGCATCACAAAACACATCCTGTTGACTGTTTGTTGTTATTGTGGAGTTAGCTTAATGGTGTAGGTACAAAGAACAGAAGGGCGAGCAGGTAATATAGCTATTACATGAGGAGTAACATAGCACTCTGCAGAGCAGTATGGGTAAGATTAATTGTAATGACATTTAGAGCACTAAGAAGCTTGAATGGACTTTAAATAAACTTTTAATAAACAAAATGGAGTCAAACTAACTAGCTAATGCTTTTATTCTTGGTAGTGCACTTCCTCAGACTGGTAATGGCTGCTTAACAAACCATACAGTGGGATGCAGCATTCAAACAGAAGGAGATCTAGCAGGATATGTACCGTCATGGCAAGTACTGTATGGGAAGGTAATCATTTCCAACTGTGCCAAAAAAATGGATCTGTATGTGCTTTAATTTTTCTATTTATTTTTATTTATTTATTTACATTTGTTTACCGGGAAATTCCAACTGGACGTAGGTCCTTTTTTCAGCGAATGCCCGGGGAGAAAACCTCCACAACATGTACATGATAAATAGAGATACAAAGATGAAACAATGGTAAACTGCATTACTGGTTGTTGGCTTTAATACAGTAACAAGATATTGATTATCAACAGTATATACAGTAAATGTTGCAAGTTAAGATAGTTTCTTGTTGTTTATAATATAAGTAGTAACAAAGTTGTCAGACAATTTTTAAGTATTCAAAGTCAACTAGCTTATTCTGACTGCAGTTAGTAGTAGCAATAGTGTAGTTGGGTTAAGAATATAGGTGGGGGGGATAAGGGTGGGGTGTTAGTCTGGATTAGAACAAGGACAAAGCCAGTGCAAACTTAAGTGAGATTTGAGTGCAGTCTTGAAAAGGCTGCTGGAAGACAGAGTAGTTAAGGAGGGGGGAGATTGTTCCAAAGTTTAGATGTGGTACAAGAAAATATGGCTTCTCCTGCTGAGTTTTTGGGTTTGATAACAATGATTTGATTTTTGTTGCTTGATCTTAGAGGCCTAGTGGAGTGATAGGGTTGGAGAAGGGTTTGAAGGGAAGGGATGTTGTGAGGGTGGTTAATAAGTTTATGAGTGAGGGTGAGTTGATTAAAGTGAAGGAGTTGTGGGAGTTCTTGCCAGTTTAGTTATTTAAGGAAGATACAATGATGGCTGCGGTTGGAGGCCCCAGTGGCAAATTTAGCAATTTTGCTGTAACAGACATCCAGCTTGTGTAGGTCTGTCTGTCTAAGGTTGGTACGTATTGGGGATGCATAGAGTAGAGTAGGGAATAGCTGGGAATTGGCTATGGAGATTCTGGCCGACTTGGTTAGGAACTGGCGGCTTCGATATAATGCACCAAGTTTCTTGTGAACTTTTTTTATTGTGAGAGATATGTGGGTGACAAATCTAAGTTTGTTGTCTATTTCCATGCCGAGTAATTTTGTGTGTTCTGATGGAGAGATGTTGGTATTGTCTTTGCTGAGAATGTTGAAGTGGAGGGTGTTTTGGATGGATTTGGAAGGTTGGAACAGGAGAAGTTTTGTCTTACTTGGGTTGAGGAGGAGCTGAGCATTGGATAGCCAGATTTCTACAGAAAAGAATGATTCCTGTGTGATTTGTTGTAGTCCTGGAAGAGTGGGAGCAGAGCAGATGAGAGTAGAGTCATCTGCATACTGTATAAGAGATGCTTGTCTGGTGGCAGTATGTAGGTTGTTAGTGAAAAGTGAGAATAGCAGAGGGCCAATGATAGATCCTTGGGGAACTCTGAGAGTAACTGGGAGGTGAGGTGACAGGTTATCATCCCAGATTATTGATTGCTGGCATCCATGTAGGTAGCTGTGAAAACAGTTGCAGGCTGATTGTGAGAAGGAGAGGTTGGGGAGAGTAGAGAGTAGTAGCTCATGAGATACCATGTCAAAGGCCTTTGAGAGTTCTAGAAATACGGCAGTAGAGAAGAGGCCATTGTTTTTGTGATGAGGTACAGTGCTGGTGAAGGACAGCAGAGTGGAGGTAGTGCTGTGATATGGCCTGAAACCATATTGGGTTTTGTAGAGGAGATTATTAGTTAGGAGGTAGTTGGAGACCTGGGTGTTGATACATTTTTCAAGTAAAATAGGTCAGTGATCTATAATGTAGCACCACAGCAGTAGCTAGTAAAAGCATGCTGTCCAGTTGTCCAGTGCATCTGTTATACAAGGCACAGTAGGTAAGACAAGGTGACAATGACTGATTATTATATGTAGAAACAATTATTGCTCAAGTTATTGTGCTTCTAATGTGCAGCTGATCTGATAGCCTCACCAGCTGATTGTTAGGCATTTAGAGTGAGCTGCTCTACATTCTTCTTAACCATATCTCCAAAGTTGAGTGACAGGGGTTAGTCTTGTTACGTCACAGTACTGCTTCAGGTCAGGCTGGCTTCGGTGTTTAGTTTGTGTGTCCTCTGTGCATCCATATTGGATTATATCAAGGTCCCTGTCATCTCCTACAAAAATCATATCAATGTGTGAATAAGCTCTGCACTGACCCTAAGTTTCTAGCTGATGTAGATGTGGCAGTCTAAATACTTCAAAGAACTGGCATCATGTCCAGGATCCATTCTTTGCCTTATGCACATTGTTTGCAGGGATGAGCTCTAGATTTCCCATCATGCTAAATAAATCTGAATCTGGCATCAGAAAATGAATAAATGAATGATTTTTATTTTCTTTTTGATTAATCTGTTCCATTGCAAACCTTTAGTCAACCAAACGATAACCCTTTTCACAATTCTTATCTTAGTTAGCATTGCCTACAGTTTTGATTGAACTGAAAACTTGTATGTGTTTATATTAGAACTGGAAAAGCTAAACTACTACAAGCAAGTTAAGAGTCCACTGTCAAATTATAAAAGGCATGTATCATTAGGAACCTGCTGTGACATGCAGTTTATTATTTGTAGAATAGTTTTTACTACTGTAAAACATACCTTAAGCCAAAATATGGTGCAATAGCTACTTACAAAACTTGATGACTGTCATTTTCTTATTACTTCACATCTTTAATTGAAAAAGTAAATTATAGTGGGTGTGTCTGAAAAATGTCTAAGAAAGTTACAAATCCTTCATGAGCGCAATCACTTTCTGTAAAAAAAAATGCTTACAGAATTTTTCTGAATGAGACAATGTTTTACATGTTGTAAAACATATGTGTTTTGCCTATTACTGTGCTTGGATAGTACAACTTTAATGGATGTTCACTGGGAAAATAGTATGTGGACTGGCTAAAATCAAGGACCTAGCAATGCAATGATTGTGATATTCCAAAAAAGAAAAACTGAGATTACAAACCAGAAATTAGTAAACTAAATCACTTTTACAATAACAAAGCACTGGGAGGTGGGCGCTGTGAACTGTTGGAATTTTCAAGTTTTGAAATCCAGCTTCAGCATTTAGCTCAACAGGCCATGCAGCTGCGTTACCACCCCTGTTTATATTTGTGAAGAAATTATGCGGAAAGACGTAAATATAGCCATAAAAGGGCACCATCCCTGGAATATTCTGGGGCTTCAGTGTTAATGCATCTTTATTGTCAAAATTTTAATTTGGGATGGAGGTGTACACGGTTGTCTGCTGACACTGCTGGGCTGAATGACTGTCTTATTTATTATTATATACTCTGAAGCTTAATGAATGCATTTTTTATTAATCTGTGAGCTAGTATTGTCTGGTGGTAGCCATGCATTGTACATTTTTAGGTTTGTAGGGAGTTACAAACCATGATGTTGGGGAGATCATTGTGAAGCCTAACTCAATATCCCAAGTCCCCAAAGGCACTGTCTGGTCAAGTGATAAGTTGAAAGCCACATTATAGTCAAATGGAGACAAAAGAAATCAAACCCTAGTCCACATGGAAGTAGTTCATGACCATTCAATCCTCTGTGCTGTCAGACCTTGGATATAAATAGTGTAGTCCTTATAGGCTGTCAAGATGGGTAAAAGACTGGATTTGTATTCACATAACCAGAGACAAGAATTAGTTATTTTTGGCATTTTAATGCTTCAGACATTTCATGTTTTGTTTTAGAGACATAGAGTTAATTGTTTTACATTTTCTCTATGTGCTTTTGTCATACTTGTATTGTCATGCCAATATATGTATTTACATGTATTGTTATTTGTTTTTAATTGGGTATCCTTGCAGATACAATCTGAACAATTTCAGCTAAGAAAAAGAAACAGTAAAAAAGAAAAATAACATATGCAGAAATGTTAAAACTTTATTATGACCCGTAATGATTTAAACCAGTTGTGTTTCCCAGTAGGATGTCACTAGTATTTTTGGTTTGGGGACCACATATCAGACTTGGAAAGTTTCAGTGGACTACATGACAATTGTCTAACATTTAATTGATTTATATAGGTACACAAAGATACTGTGATGACTGAAATTGCAGACTTTGGATATTAGATTTGAAATGTGGACCACGTTAGTCAATTCAGGATTGCTAAATTTATGTACCCCCATGTTAAAAAGATAAATTGCATGATATTGACCAGGTAAATTTATGGCAGCTGATCTACACAGCAGAAGTAAACAGGAAAGACTTAATGCTTACACCTTTCTGCTCTTTTACCCCCTTTGACAGCCATGATTTCCATCTTTCCAGGAAGACGTATTACATACAATCCATTCTCCCATATTACAGTCTTTAGCTAGTAGTATTCCACGGAGACTGCAATAGTAAATGCAGACTGAAGATACATTGGTCATCAGGGTTTCTTTAAGGGGCCAGATATACATCCAGCTTTTATCCATTACTGAAAACAAATACTTCAGACTGCTGTATTTGCAGTAGTGAATTTCTTAGTTTATGAGACGTGACTGTAAACGTTCTTAACACTTAAACATTATTTTATTGACAAGTTTCTTCAGTTTTTGAAAGCTCTGAAATTGCTGTCTTTAAAATCTATCATACCTAAACAGATGGAGATTAGCTCTGCAAGTCAGAAATAATAATCTAGTATTATATAAACTATACCAATGAACTGGCAGGAAATAACGTTTTTGAGTATATTAGATTTCCAACTTTCTCAGCATGAATCTTCAGATACTAAAGCAAAAAAGATAAACTTTCCCTAAATATAAATAAAAACAAATTAAAATGATTTAGGACATTCCCATGCAAAATAAAATTTGCTGTTAATCTTGCACCAAGAGAAGAGTCAGTGTTTGTTAGTTTACACCAAAAGGTAAAGACAGTCCCCGGGATTCATGAAGCTTGCGCCAGGCACAGGTGTAGCGTGGAATAATGCCAAATATGGCCGTTGAGCGATTCAGGTATGATCCAATTCCACATGCACTACCGGCGTATGCCAGAACTGTGCAGCCCACAGCATAGGTATGCTAATCACCCCATGTGCAGTGTCACACCATACAAATGAAGGCAGATAACGATTCATGAAGTGGTGCAGGCGTAGCGTAAGACCATGGAAATGTAAACCAAAAAACACAGTTTACATTTTCCCAAACAGAACATCGGAGCTATGGAAGTGGACCAGACTCATGTATTACAAAGTTAACATATGCCAATGGCTAAATACACAGCCAATGGCATAAGAAAAGATGCACAACACCTAAAAAAACAACATTTAATGTCATGTCCACAGTAACGCACAGAAAAACCGCAGGGCATGTGTGCGCAAACAGGAACATAAAGAAATTATATAAAAATGTCATAAAATTGCAATGTAATACAAATCAGGTTTACACTATAATACACAATGGTAGGCATGGAACACCACAACCAAGGTGCAAGGGTTGCTAAGGGCCTGCGACAGTGTTCGGCATGGTAACTATGAATTAGTAGTCAATGCCATGCAAATGAGGCAGGTAATACTGAATCGCAAACGTCCCACTGGATGAAGGTTGTACCATACAGCGCAGCTCTATAACACCGAGGAGTGGCTCAGTGGAGATACATGACATCAGCAGAGGGGTGTGCCACCGTAGCAATAAGCACATTGAAGCAATGCAAATCTGGCCTGGCCGTTGCTAAGCAAAGCTGCAGGACAGGGGTGGGGAGGAAGGTATAGAATCATTTAGCTGAGAGCACACATGGTGCCCGAAAGCGCATGTGTACGGGGATGAAAACGTGCCTGAAACCCGGTAAGCGGATGCATGCGCCGTGAACAAAACCACAAACAGGAAGGTCAGGGGAAGAAAAGAAGGAAATGCCGAAGTAGGGTAATTGGAGTACTAATGAGCAATTAACACCAATCACCTCACGGCGGCCAGTCGACGGCAGCTGACAGGTCTGCTCGCAGAAACCTGCAAAACAGGATAGGGGAGGCATTGTATTGCAAAGATAGGAGATCTGTCATAGCAGAGCAAAGCAAACCGACAGTAGACCAGCAATAGTACACATTATGCAAGATAAGCCTGGTCTAGGAAAGTACAAATGAAAGCAGGCTGCTGGATGCATGCCAGAAAATGGTAGGTGGAATGTGCAGAAATGTAAAGGGAAGGTCAAGAGGTAATCCACAGCAGCCAAATGTAATTCAACACCAAAGGCACCACAATAGTAGTTCCAGTAGTAAAACACATAAGATACTCTCTAGCTACGATCGTACATACACACCCTATGACATCATCGGTGTTCACAGCACAATAGTATAAAGTGTGAAAGCACCCTACACACACCTGTGTATTCCCAAACACTGCACCATAGGTGCAAACACACGGGGAACTTTTAAAATGTACATGTTGGGAGCTGCCATAGCTGTGATTCATCAGCATGTGTTAGAGACTGACAGTGTTGTGGAGGAGGATTTCGATAACCACCACAGGCCCCGGAGGAGGAGAAGAGGGTTCAGACCAAGGGTAACCTACCAGGAGCTACACGATCTGGAGATAGTAAAGCATTACAGGGTGGACAGGGACATCTTACAGCAAATAGTGGAGCTGTGCCGGCCATGCCTGAGAACCAGAAACAACAGAGAGGAACCCATCCTAGTGGACACGAAGGTATGTGTAAGCTTGCAAATACTAGCCACAGGTACCTTTCAAAGGCCAACTGGAGATATAACGGGGATCTCACAGGCATCGGCATCCAGGGTACTACACCAGTTCCTGGATGCCATGTTACAACATGTCAATGAGCATATATACTTCCCCCGAACTCAGGAGGAGTTGGCCAGCAATATGCGTCACTTCCAACATGTGGCACACTACCCGGAGGCACTGGGTGCAATAGACTGCACGCACATACAAATCAAGTCACCGCCCGGTGAGCATGGTAGGCACTACATAAACCGCAAGGGATTCCACTCCATCAACTGCCAGGTCATGTGCAATGCCCAGGGCATTATCATGGATGTGTGTGCTGGCAGCCCTGGAAGCTACCATGACTCCCATATCTGGCATGCCTCACAGCTGTATCAGGTATTTGTCAGGGGGGACATCCCACACGGCCACCTTGTGGGGGATGCTGGCTATGCACTGGAGCCGTGGATGATGACTCCCATCAGAAATGCACACACACCCATGCAAGAACGCCATAATGAGGCACACGCACAAACCAGAATCATCATAGAGCATGTGTTCGGGATGCTGAAATCATGGTTCCAGTGCTTGGACACATCTGGTGGAGCCTTGCAGTAGTCCCCAGGCATGTGTGCCCACATCATCATAGTATGTGCCATGCTACATAATATGATCCTGCAGAAACAGCTGCAGCAGGGACAAAATGGTGAAGGCCCTCATAGCCCACCACAATTGTCAAGGCCATCACAGGAACAGAGGGATTCAGACCATGAACACACTGTGCCAGCCCCAGTAGGCAGCCGGAGGCATGCCAATATGCCTACGCCTTGGCAAAGAGGAAACGTATAGCACATGCTCTGACAGTGTTGGCCCCTACAGACTGACACACCTCTCCACCTGTACACACAGTAAAACGGATGGCACACAAACACGACCACCTGTAAATTGTAATGTATAGGTGGCCCACTGTGTGAATCCTACATAAGCAGCCCTCAAACATTGTACACACAACAGCTATTGGAACACAGAATGTCAACACCTGAACAGTACATGCGCCTATGAGCATATGGTGGTGCTTTGTGTATAGGTTCCCAGGTACATCGGTAGGTACACGGCTGATTGTCAGAGGCCATACACCAAATGAGGCAAACTGTGTCCGCTGTCACCACAACATAGAGTAACCAACTGTCGCTTAGTGGAGCAGAGGCAATCGCGGGAGCACATGTGTGTAAGCACTGTTCTGCACACACTCATCACAGAGTCCCTGCTGCGTTAATGAGGGGCTCCACATAATAAAATCATGGATGTTGTGTCAAGGCATGGGTTGTACCCATGACAGGTATTCGTCACCCCAGCATGACCCACCTACGGTCGTTTGAAGGTGTAGCACGGTATCGTGTGTGGTTCACTATGATATACATTCCCAGTGCCGGAGCACATCTTGTAAACATCACATGGACACACCATTAACTGGACTCATCAATATGTAAACTAACTGAGTTACCCATGTGAGTGCAGTATGGAGTAACAGCCGTGGTATACTCCACGTACAAAACGACATAACACGTATACATATCCCTGATATCCATGTGTTAAATGCAGTGACCGTCGTGCATGTTCCCGGTCCCACGTCCTGCAAGGGATGTAATGTAATCCCAAAGGCACGAGTAATGCATGTCGGATGCAGGTCATCAGATCATGTTTAGCATATGTTAGCGGGAATATGCATTGCCCACTGCTGGTAAGCGATGTTTAAATATGACTATACAGATATGCGCGAAACAGGGATAAGCTTCTCCGAATATTGCGCAGATCACGGTCAATGATGTCCAGAACAGGTGAAACCAGCATTATTCACCCCTGTACTAATAGCACCTGCTCTGAAGGGTAAAACAACCACTGCCAGGAGTAGAACATGCAATCATGTATAGAATCACCTAACACTATTGCTAGCCCAGATGTACCTATTGTAGGGTTGCCACCTCTGCAAATGACCAATGTGGGACATACGTCAGATGCCTGCAGGCCGACAAATACACCCGGCCAGTACGAAAATCAGAACTTCACTGCTTTGCCTAGATAATTGCTTATTCTTGTAATGTTTACTTAATTATTCTGTTTCTATAACATATAGGTGGTTCAGATACAGAATAACTGTTTTATGCAACTATTACATAAACTATAGGAAATAAGTATGTCCTACAATCTCAGCACATCTGCCATGTTTACAAATATTTTGCAGGACACAACTGCCCAAAGAGGGACTGTTCCTCACAAATTGGGGCAGCTGGTAACCCTAACCTATGGCAGGTGTGTAATGTGACAGGTACAGACACAAACGTGCAGAGTCCAGGAAACAGTATACACCAACAAGTACACAATGAAAGTTGTAGCTTACCTGTCACTTTCCCTGTCAGATATATATATATATATATATATATATATATATATATATATATATATATATATATATATATATATATATATATATATATATACACATATATAATACAGACAGAAAGGGCGATAGAGTGATATATGTTGATATATATGGATTCAACGATATCTGCAAATATATATAGATAGATCAACAACATTCATAACACCTTGGAGGTGCAAATAAATAGGATACTGCCAACTATGGAATGTGTAACATACCGACACGCTTAACCATGAGGCTGAAAGACCGAAAGAACACAGTACTGGAACAGTACAACCACGAGTAATAGTATGACGATATGAAGGGACATGTAGTTATCACTGCCGGTGTTGCTGTCCACGTAGGTACTGTGTTCAACTGTGTTTGTGAGTGCCGTAGTCTGTGTATGTGTGTGTTGAGGGTGCCGTGTGCATCTCCGTTTGACTGAAATGTGTGTGTGTTTGTGTGTGTGTGTGTGTGTGTGTGTGTGTGTGTGTGTGTGTGTGTGTGTGTGTGTGTGTGTGTGTGTGTGTGTGCCCGTATCGTGTGTCTGTTAGTGCCAACTCAGAGGTAGATCATTACGGTAGGTGTGGGTATAGCTAGCCGTAGGCATACGGTTACCACCTATCCCACATTAGGAGGGACAGCCCCTCCCTGGGCAGGTGTATCCTGACATAAAACATAACAAAGGGCAAATGTCCGAGATTGTAGGACATTAATATGTCCCATATATTATGTAATAGTTGCATTAAATAGTTATGCCTGTATGTAAGAAACGTAAATGTTACATGCAATATGATAAGTAGCCAAAGTCCAACAACAATAGGTATGTATTGAGGATAAAACTATGTGCTATCCTGTGTATTGACCGTGGCTATGTGTCGGCCTGTAAACAATTCTGTGTGTCCCGCAAGTGTCCAACAATGGCCATATGAAAAGGTGGCAACCCATGGCAAAGAGGTTCTGTTACCAACACAACAACAATGACTGCAAATATCTGGGACAGAAATACACGGGATAGCTGTCATTTAGACATATCCCTTTACATATCGCTGCAATTCCGGAGGTATGGAAGTATCAACCTCACTTGCATACTATATAGAAACAATGATTGAGATATACAGAAGGTTTCACAAGCAGTTTTTTTCATCAGTATTATCAACTAATCTTATTTTATTTTATTATATATTTTTTATCATGAATTTCATGAGCAATATACCTTTGACGTGTAAATAGTATATGTCTTTAGCGTGCTTTATGCATTTCAGATTTGCTCAAATATTCAATCGCTATTTTTCACCGTTTACTTCCTATATATTTATTTGTGTTCAGTGCATATGCTGAGTAAATGAGCATTTGTTTGGCAGTTAATCAATTGTTAAGTTGATTGTCTTTTAATTATCCAATTGCTTTATTTTAGCGCCAAAATTTATATAAAAAGGTTTTTATTGATTACTATTACTACTTCTGACGAAGCGTAGAGTCATCTACGCGAAAGCGCTTAATCTGTGTGTTTTTTATACCAAATAAAGAACTTCACTTTGGAATACAACAGTGGTGATTTTTCCATCGTGGTGAAACCTTCTGTATATCTCAATAATTGTTTCCTGGCAGTTTTACGGGAGGTTTCTTTGTTTTCACAGCAGCGATTACTTGCTTATTCGTTATACTATATAGAAACCAATTAACAATGGCCCAATGTAAAATCCCATAACATAAGTCTACTAACTGATAGCTCTTTAATTAGGGACGGAGCCCACACACATATATATGGAATATGTAGAAATGCAAGCCCCACACACCTGTATATGCTACGTACACCCACCGACATCCCCCACACTAGAAACTATAGCAATACAGACTGTAATAACAGCACAAACATCCAGTCAGTCAATTACATCTGCAGAACCATCAATATACCTTGTGAGAGACACAATTAAAGGCGCCATGCATAATTGTAGCCGTTGTATAATGGAACAAACGGCGATGTTACAGGTTTTGTTTGCAATAGTCCGTTATCAGATGGTTGGGATGACAGGTACACCCACATGTTGAACCACATACTCTAGCTGTCACACACAATCCACGGGGGACATGAATCCAAAGTATACTTGTCTCTACACATAGCAGTTGCAATTACACACAGCAAAACACAATACAGGCCGTCTACCCGAAGGTAGGGCAAATGGGCAACGCCCAAGTGGAGAATTCAATTATACCCCACTGTTGCCGTGTAATTGGTGAATGGAGTAGCTGCACAGCTGATGTACAAGTAATTAGTCACTCAGGAACACCAATTGGCAGCAGGAAACCACGTTACAGGTATCGACATATATAAGGATGACTTGCCAGACATTCAAACTGTATTCTCATACCATATACCTGTTTAAGCAGTGTGAGAGAGATAAGCAGTGTGAGAGAGATAGAGACAAAAGTCCAGAACGATAACAAGGTATGTAGAACACTTGGTATGTAAGTTTATGTATAGCATGTTTTGTATTAATTATTTACTGCATGTATAGCCTGGTTTGCATTTATTAAAAGTGTCCGCAATGCATAAAGTGGGAAAAGGTATTTATGTAGTGATGTCTTGCTGAGCATACTAATGCTTGTAGAAACTGTGCGTCCAGCAGTGGGCCACAAGATACACATCACAGACACCACAAGGGATGCTACATGAGTGCTTTAAACAGAACAATTCTATACAACCCGCCGTCAGTGGTAGGGTATGTCCAACAAGTACGTGCCATAGCAGGGGATAGTATATGTTGATATACTAGTGAAGCATACGAAGTAACACAAACCAAATAAACACAAAAAGACCACGGTCACCTTGCTCCAGCTGGCAGAAAATAAATTGCTTTAAGAACTTCCGTAAACCAAGTAGCTTAAACGAGCCAAAGGAAAAGGCAATAGTTTAAAATTCTTAACGCAGTTTTAATTACTTAGAAGCGTTTTCGCCTTGCACACTGGCTTGGCTTCATCAGAGAAAACAACAGTTACAAAAGGTTAAGTTAAGCTTAAGTAGGGTAGGAAGGGAAGTGATGTCATAACCACATTTAAAAATATATATACAAATGTGTACACAAAAATGCATTCAATCGCAAAAATCTAATAATAATAATAAAGTAAAATACCACCATATAGGTAGTTATAAAAAGAGTTATTAAGATATACTAAGTTTAAAAACATGTTTAAACTACCATATTAATATTTTTAAAAAAGCTAGCAAGTAGTACAATAAAGAGTGTCAAAACTTTTTTGACGTCAACAGTAACAGGCAATAATAACTACATTAGGGGACTTAATGCTAAATCAGCATATATTTTTATAATAGTCATGTGGATTAAGTAAACAATGATGTTAAAAAGACATTATAAAATGCTAAATAACAAACAATACATTCAATAAGTGTACTTTATCGTAAATAACTTCTCAATTTCAAGACTGGTATTATATTGCAATTCTCATTTAAACCTGGAAACTGAAAAGCATCTGTTCTAAATTGCCATTCAAGTTCACAAACTTCAAGTAGTAATGGAGTAGGACCCCCCCTAAAAGAAGTTGTTATTTGGTCAATGGCCATAAAAGAAAAACTATGGCCAGGTTGTTCTATAATATGTTTGGCTAAAGCGTTGCTGTCATTTCTGTTTTTGATTGCATACAGATGTTCGTACATACGATCGCGTAATCTGCGATCGGTCTTTCCAATATAGAAAGATGGACAGCAATCGCACAAAGCAATGCAAACTATGGATTTGCTTTCACAATTGAGCGGCAATCTGATAGAATATTTTTTGTCTCTAGCAGTAAATGTCTGACCTGCTCTAACTTTGTAACACCTATTGCAAAAACCACATGGGTACATGCCTAACCTCTTGTTGAACGATCTGTTTGAAAAATTCCTCTGTAGTAATTCTTCTAAATTAGCATTCCTTTTGAACACAAATCTAGGAAATGATCCAAATTTTTCAGTTAAAGTAGGGTTACTTAAAATAAAGTCCCAGTTTTTCCGAATAATTGTCATAATAGCACTAGAATCAAAACTAAATGTAGTAATATAATTCAAGGAAGGTTCAAAAGGCTCTCTAAAACGAGTACTTATAACTGTATCTAACGAAGTGGTATCTAAGGAAAAAATATTTTCAACAAGAGAATAAGTTTCAGCACTAAGGTTATTAATGGGTAAAATAGGCTTAAAAAATCCCTCTGTTCTTTTGGTATTGACTTCATGTACAAGTTCATCAATAAGTTGTATAGGGTAACCCCTATTAATAAACATTTCTGAAAGAGTATCACATTCAATATGAAAGTCTTCCAACGTACTGCACATTCTTGCAGCTCGAACCAATTGTCCCTTGACAATGGCTCTCTTTTGTTTAACCGGATGGTAGCTGGAAAAGTGCAAGAGTGAATTGCAGTACGTTGGCTTTCTATAAATCTTTGAAACATAACTAGAGGAAAGAGAGTCTTTTGACAATTGTACATCTAAGTAATCAATACTTGACATTGAAAATTTATAGGTGAATTTTAAAAATTCAGTAGTACTGTTAATTGTCTTTACAAAATTGTCAGCTGCAATACTATCACCTTTAAATAATACGAAGATATCATCCAGATATCTGGTGTAAAATTGTATTGATTTCATAATGGGTTTACAGGAAAAAACACAATGTTTTTCCCAATAACCCATAAAGAAATTGGCCACCGATGCTCCACAAGGAGAGCCCATGGCCACTCCTTGTTTCTGTAAATAGTACTTCTTGTCAAAGGTGAAGTAGTTTGAAGACAACACTATATCCAAAATTTCAGTTATGACATCAATTTCGGCTTTTGGAGCATTGAATTCCGTCAAAAGGAGGGCTATCCACTCTAATGCCTCCTGGTGGGGGATAGATGTATATAGGTCTACGACATCAATGGTGAGGAAGTTAACATCACCATTGAAGGGTAGACCATGAATCGCTTCAAGAAAAGACCAAGAATCCTTACACACTCCTGAAAGGTGTACAATATACTTAGACAACAAATTATCAACAAGCCTAGCACTGGGGTATGTCATGGAAGACCTTCCATCAATTAAAGCTCTCATGGGTGGATTGTTTAAGTCTTTATGAACCTTAGGTATGCCAAACATAACAGGAATTTTAGGTAATGTTATATCAATGTAGTTATATGTGTCGAGATCTATTTTATTTTCAAGAAACAGATCACGAAAATATCCCCTAATCCTGTTATGGGCAACTTGAACCTCATTAGAGGATGCTTCAACATATGCTGGTGGTTGCAAAGTGGAACACATCTTCTCATTGTAAGTTTGGTTATCTAAAATAACCAGACCACCACCCTTATCAGGCTTCATTAATCTAACTGAGGTGTTACAAAGGTTGTCCAGTAATTGAATCTGTTCTTTAGAAGTGTTAAAGTCATATGTTGCCCGCTTACCAATCCTATGACTAAACATGTATCTAAGATCAACTTCACAGACCTGCTCAAATAGCATTAGAGAAGGGTGCAAAGGTGGATTGAACACACTCGGTAACTTTAAGGTAGAAGATACATTCGGGGTATTATCACTATTAAAGAACAACTTTAGATTTAGTTTTCTTACAAAACATTTCAAGTTAATGATTTCTTTAGAGATATCCCCAAACCTACTCGGCACAAAGGTGTAACCATATGCCAAAAGTTCAACAAGTTCGTTTGTCAGAAAGAAGTCTGTATAATTATATATCTTAAAGTCACCTTCATCATTAACAATGATGTTCGGACCTTCCTTTCCTAAAGTAACATTTAAAGCAGGTGGTGACCCATCATGAATCTGTCCAGTGAAGTCAGCATCTGTCAATTCCAGTTCCTCCCCTTGTTGGACCGTTGGCGGGGGTTGCGTTGGTCTAAAAAAGACCTATTACCTTGATTGTTCTTTTTGGGGTAATAATTACTAGCATTATTGTTGTTGTTTAACCCTTTAATCCTGTTGCTACGTCTGGGTCCAGTTTCAACATTATTAATGGGTTCTTCATCCAGGAAATCATCATTACTGTCCTGGGGGATGTCCAAGCTAGTATCTGATTGTCTTACCCTAACATCAGAGGTTTGTTGGTGCATTTCCGAGGCTTGAAGTTTGGGATAAGCATTATTGTTTTTATATGCTTGCCTGTCCCTCACCAATTTTTTACCTTTGTTAAGTTTCAATTTAGTCAATAACGCCTCTATGCTAGTCAGGGTACGGTCATAATCATATTTGAACATAGGAAAATTCAAATCACCTTTTAATTCTTTGTCCAATGCTTCAATGTCAATAAGAAGCTGCCCAATCTGAATTTCATAGTGTTTAATAATGAGCTGTAACAATTGAATACCCTGGTTTTGAAATAGTTCTTTCAATTCTGTGAAGAACTCTAAGTTATTCAATAAGCCAGAAGGGGAAAAAGAATTCCGAAGGCCTTTTGGAATTAAGCCTTCATGAATACATTGCTTAAAGTAAGAAGTTTCCAATTGTAGCTTTTTCAATTTCAAGACTTTGTTATCGAATATTTTTAGCTTGTCAGCTAAGGAAGCAGTATTTGCTCCATTAATTACACGTGGATTATTGTCAACGTTCTGGTTTGAAAAAGCAAAAGCATCCATATTTTTCATCCATTCTGAGAAGTTAGAAATGTTACTTATATTATTGCCGCTGTTGACGTTGCTAACACAATTGCTAGCTACATTAATATGCTGAGCTTGTAAAGAAGTGTTCGGAGCTGTACCAGGCGCAAATCCAATTTGATTAAAAGTACGCCCATTGACTCCCGATGTGCTGGCTCCATAATTAAGTATATTATCTTGATTGTGCCTTACACCCGCTCCTTGACTGGCAATCAATCCTGTATCGTTAGGGACAAAGAGCAGAACTGCAAGCGGTTGAGCTGCTGGAATCTCCTCGTCGACAGAACCAGAAATAGCGGTGTGAGATGGGTGAGACTCTCTCACATCAATGGTTACAACATTCCTGCAAGTATCCTTCCTTTCAAAGGCGTCAAGCCTTGCATTTAACAGGTCGAGTTTCACAGACAAGGCTGCGAGTGTGGTAGAAACCTTGTCACAAAAGTTCTGACTTTCACCGTCGGCATCCGAACTGGAAAATAAATGCGGAGTGCTGGGGCTATCAGATCGATCCATGGTCGTGTTTGCAAACTAGTGAAGCATACGAAGTGACACAAACCAAATAAACACAAAAAGACCACGGTCACCTTGCTCCAGCTGGCAGAAAATAAATTGCTTTAAGAATTTCCGTAAACCAAGTAGCTTAAACGAGCCAAAGGAAAAGGCAATAGTTTAAAATTCTTAACACAGTTTTAATTACTTAGAAGCGTTTTTGCCTTGCACACTGGCTTGGCTTCATCAGAGAAAACAACATTTACAAAAGTTTAAGTTAAGCTTAAGTAGGGTAGGAAGGGAAGTGATGTCATAATCACATTTAAAAATATATATACAAATGTGTACACAAAAATGCATTCAATCGCAAAAATCTAATAATAATAATAAAGTAAAATACCACCATATAGGTAGTTACAGTCACAGTAGGCATGTGTATGGGCATATAACGACAATGACATGCATAAGGTGGTCCCACTGTGCAAGTATGCTTTGCATTATGGGATACTATGTAAAATATATGTAATGTATAGTATTGAAGGTAGATATGTCAGATATTCTACACAGCATAACAGGCATATCATGCATACCAAAGGTATCATCTATTGGCATGTACAATAACAGGATACATATGGCTTGTAGGCACAGGACATTGTAATAGCATGATAGCTAATCTAAATGGAAGGGCTACCAAGTAACTATGCACAAAGGACATGTAATAGCTTCACAGGTTCATAGTGGGGTACTATGCAGTCTGGCAAGTGTATGTGTAAGCACAACTACAGTGTTCACACCAGTGACACCTCTCTAGGGTAGTGTCCTGTGAACAGCAGAGCCTTGTGTTACCTGCACCTCTGCACAGTACAGCCACTGCAGTGATACCTGGCGTACATGTGTCTCCCAACCACCAAGGGAGGTATCACATGGAGAGTGCTACTGAGTGTCCCTGCGTGATGTACATAAGACTCATGTTCCAAAGCATGGTGAGTGTCCGGTTTGGGAATGTAACCCTGAAGCACATCCCACTCATCGTTGCGTGTGTGCACATATCCATGGGCATGTTGCTCACAGTGGCTTTTGCTTATGTCGCGTATGTGGAGTATATCCATTAATATTGTTGTGGACATGGGCCCTGTCTGTTCAGCAGAGGTCTCCCTGAGTATGTAGTATGCAAATGTATACAGATGTGGTGTCCGTAGTTCAGCCGCATACTTCAACTGTCAGAGCTCAATAAACGTTAAGGCATGTTAATGTTGTGGTATGTAAAGCTGTAGCTGTTGTGTAAGGTACACCCTAAACAGGGTGGCGTACCCTTGAATATGTGTAGAAGTCTTGGGTTCAGAGGTACAATGGGTGCCTATGTACCAGCTACACACCCAGTACAGATAAGTGTGGCCACGTAGAAGGATATCCACATCACAGTGGCAATATGGTAAAACCACAGGAGTGGGTGCGACATACGTGTGTACTACGAACATGTACAATGTGACATGTATGTAGGGGACTACCACCTATGCGATAGTCAGTGGATGAATGGTGTAATGCAAAGTTGATGTTCATGCAGCTTGAGGCAATGATATTCATATCAGGTATCTGTCACAGTGACACCCATATG
Organism: Protopterus annectens; assembly: GCF_019279795.1. NCBI lineage: Eukaryota > Metazoa > Chordata > Ceratodontiformes > Protopteridae > Protopterus > Protopterus annectens. The sequence continues at coordinate 283,715,404 of NC_056726.1, read as the reverse complement.
GATAGAGTCAGTATCTGCTGGTGGATCAGTCATGGTGCTTTGTATGCAGGGGTTTGTAAAGCTAGGCAGGGAAAGTCCCTTTGTGCTAGCCTGTACCTCAGGAAAGCATATACTGAGCATGAGGGGCCCTATGACTGAGGACTGTGGTATGCCAAGTGTAACTGAAATGCAGTAGGTACTATGGTATGCTACCCTCATTGTATGTGTCCTGTCCATGAGCCGTCTTGCATAACATCCTGAGACATAGGGTGCGATGTGCAGGTGGATGTGTATGTTGTCAATACCAGAATGGAGAATGGTGCTGTAAGGCAATGAGAGGACAATGAAGGAGGTGTGGACCCCCGTACCATCATCAACTACCCTGGTAACTGTATGAAAGGAGTCCACCAGGTGTAGGGGCCATGCTCTGGCCCTAACAAGTCCAACCCGGGTGGCATCACAGGACCGGAGTCCAACAATGTCTTTGTGAATGATGTCCATGATGATGTGCCCCATAGCCGTGCAGAACAGTCCAATCAGGTGTGTAGGACTATAGTGGCGCCACCTGTGTGGAGTGTGATAACTGTTGCTGTGTGCCATTCAGGGGCCACAATGTCTGATACAAAGTTATTACTGAATATGGTGGCCTAGTGGGAAGACATGTCGTTCAGAGGTTTGTGGACGTCACAGCCTGGGACTTTGGAAGATGACATGGGGCCAGTGTCCCAGGTCATATAGAGTGCAGGTTAGTACTGTGTTGGTGTGACCGCAGGGAGACCGTAATGTTCCTGCATGGATTGTGGCCCTGTAGTGAGTGTGAGGGTGGAATGTTAGCATTGAATCCATCCGCCAGCATGTTGCCTACATCACCTGGGTCTGTAATGTTCCTGAGTGACTGTTGTATGTGAGAGCAGATGTGGGTATTGCCATTGACTACTGACATACCACCATAATGCCTTGTGGTACACCCCGGAATGTGTCACAGTAATGTTTACGTAGCTAGTCTTGGAGTATGTGATGAGGGATCCCATGGCCCGACCGAGGCTGACCAGTGAGCTACTCCACCCATGGGATTGTACACCACTGTGCAACAGCCTCCACCTGTTGTTGTACATTATGTCCATGGAACTTGACCACCAGAGTGGCATCTGTTATCTGGTGTGTACCATCATGGCTCTGTGTGGAATAGCATGATCCATGCAGTCGTGTACATGCTAATGCAGTGCATTGGGGTATGTTTCAGCATTTGTATGTGCATTGTCCATCTGCACGGGTGTCATGACGTCAACAACCGCTGTCATAAGACGTCTGTAGTAGGTGTTGTAGTAATCATGTACTGTTTATGCCGTGAAGGGTATGGTTCTGGGATGTGGCTAACAAGGGTGATTAGCATATGTTCGGAATCCACCAATGAGGGGATAACCCCAGGTGTGGAACACCAGTCACATGGCGGTAGTGTTCATGTCAAGGATAATGTTGGTCTTGGAGGTGGTGTGTATGGGTTGATCCAGCCGAGTGGAGGTTATGACACACGGATGTGTCAGTACATGAGTGGCTATCTCAGCTAAGTGTGGGGTAGTGTCAGTCACACATCAGTAGTAGCTGTCTGAGCCCTACTGTCCAGTACACCAACAAATGAGGTCTGGTAACCGTGGGGTGTGTTGTTGAATCTGTAGCTGGTTACAATGTGTATAGTGGTTCCAGACACAGTTAGTTGCACGTGGAGCACCTCTGATGTATTGTGCTAAGTAACTAGCCAGGATGTGTGTACAACATAGTGGGATATGGGAACACCTCAGCTGTGGGTGTGCCGGTCCGGGTATGGTCTGTCTATAACCTGTCCTTGCAGGTGTGTTCTGCAGAGCCTAGAGGCAGGTCCCAGTCACTGCAGAGATATTGGAGTGGTGCATTATAGGGTGTGCCTTGCCTGCGTGCGTCACAGAGGAAGATGCAAGAATTGTGTCACATGACCCCGTGTCTTGCTTGCCAGTTCCCATTCTGCTGGTGACTTTTATTGGAAACTGTGAAAGACAGGCAGTATAGAAGCAGCAAGAGCCTCACATGTGATCTGTACTCCCAGGGCTGACAGGTGCAGGTCACCTGTGCCAAAGCATTGTGTTTGACCAGGTCAGTCAAAGCGGACAGATACCAGATGCCTGTGGAATGACAGCAGAAGCATACACAACTGTTGAAGTGACAGTCAGTCGTTGTACAGTGGTATCAGGTCCGGATGAATGCATAATGCTCCCCAGGGCTTGGCCCACACCTTCAGGGCTACAAGACTGGTGAGCTATTGCATGTCCCTGCACATGTAGTCTGTGAAGTGGCATCTCAGGGCAGTCATGCTAACATGGAGAATGACAGTCACATCATACCTGGTGAGGTGTGGCATGGGTGCATAGGTTATGTTGCAGAACCAGTTACCCAACAGCAAAATGTAAGCAACTATCGCCTTGTGTAGCCTACTGTGTGGAACTGCAGTGTGACTGCCTACAGAGTCACCTATGACTGGTGTGTTGTGTATGTTATAACACCCTATTGGCTGTATGTGATGGGCACACATGAGTCTGTGGGCTATAAGTTGGTGATGTTGTGTTCCGTGATGGGGTCTGCCTCTGGTGCCTACACAGAGTATGGAGAGGTACTGCATGAGTTGTCCTCATATGTGTGGCCTGTGGTGGAGATCATGTGAGACTATGTGATGTGTGGGGTGTGTTGCGAATGTTACACATCCCAACATGACTGTCAGGTGCAGTCAGGGTTGGTGACAGCATTACCCCCAGCAGGGCTGCATAAGTGCATCCCCCACAGGCTGTAATGTCGTATGTTGGGAGGCAAGCATTTAATGTGTACATGAGACAATTGCTCTATTGCCACATGTACGACATATCCATCATATAGACAGGCAATAGCACTGGTACGTGACAGTTGGACATGCCTGTATATACAACCATGTCTCACAGGATATGTGAGTTACGTGTGTACAACAGCTGTTGTACCATAAGCAAGCTGGAAATTTTAGGACAGCCAGTGTACCTGTGGGAAATGGTGTGGAATGGGTGCTATAGAAATCAGTAGCTCATGGCATGCTCACAAGTTCTTAACAAGTGCCTAGCATGAACATACAATACAGATAGGGTGTTGGATAATATCAACCCACAAGTGGTGACGACAGTCATAATGGGTGGCACCACACTATAGCCCTGCTGAGTATGGTGTGCATGTCCATGAACCATTATCACTGTAGATATTAGCAGTACAGATGTACAAGACAGTACGGATGTTTGATTACAAATAGCTTTGTATGTCACAGGAGTGATCTACCAGTGGCCTGTTGACAGACTCACAACTACAAAAGGTGCCAGAGTCACATGTGCATATCACATCAGTGCCAGCTACAGTAGAACAGGGTTAATGTGTTGTACTCCACCCTCATTGTAGCCCATACCACACAGACAAATGTTAGGCATCTGTGTATGTAAGGATGTGAATGGCCAAGACCTATGAGCAATAGCTGTGTCAGTGTTGTGAACAACATACAGAATGGGCTGTGTGTGTGAGGTGTGTGACATATGTGCACAGTCTGATGGATGATATCAGCATTGTCACCGCTAGGTGAACATCCCTGTACCCATTAACTACCACCTAGGCTGTGGTCAACATTATGGACACTGTGTAATTGATGGTGCTGTGCAGTACACCTCCCTGACTTGGTGACGTCTCCAGGCCCCATAGGTAGTCATATGAGGTACCCATGTCATGACAGGGTGCCATCCATGAGCACGGAGATCATTGGACAGGTATATACAGCACTGGGGTGACCAATATTGGATCACATATCACCTTTATGGGGTAATGGCCATGTGTGGATGGGCGATACCAGCCTTCACAATCCTCACCTCCACTATGCAGCATGCTGTCTACCTTGCATAAAGACATTTGCTGCACCATGATGATGGACATGTTACATGTCCATATCCTGATCTGAAAGACATATGACATGGACAGCCACCATACTAATACTAGGATCGCCACATGCTGGACAGATCCCTGTGCCATACATGTGACATACTCCCGCTATACAATGCAACCCTGTCCATCAAAGCTACACATGTCATCCCAGTCATACATGGTATGATGGCCTCATGGTAGATGTAGTATCAACTGTCTGGATCAATAATGTGGCACTGATGCACTTCGCGGTGGCATAATGGCTGTTGGTTACAGCTAGGAAACCTTGCCCGTACATGCTATGGTTGATAACCATTCCTGTGAATGACATCCGACTAGCCCTTGTCCGATGTCTATCACGTGTGCAACACAGGTGATCCGTGGCAGGATGTTGAACAGCTGTACAGTGCTGTGTAGATGTATATGGCAAAACACATGCATGTGCGGGTTTCCATGTGTATGTGTGTATTGCCACTGCTCAAGTCCATTAAGGCTGTGTCTGTGTTGATATGTGACATATACACAGCATCAAGGTCAACAGCAATACCTTGGACACATCCAGGCATGTGCAGATAAGTAAGAACACCAGTGCAGGCAAACAGACATGCCCACATCAAGACAGCATTCACATGGAGTATGAACACTGTAATGAGGTGACACACATATATGGTGATGATATCCAATACATAACGGGTGTTACATGTGTGTGACACAAACACGTCAGTCATGTCAGTGTCATGGTGATTTGCAAAGATAACTGTGCAGATGTACTAGATGTCATAGAAATGTATGTGCAGCTGTATCTCTGTACATCTCTGAAACTGTGACTTGTCACCATCATTATGTCTTACAGATGATGTCTCGTACACACCTTCCAGCCTAAAGCCACCAGGAGGATGATGTCCTCATCCCGTACCTCCATGAGAACTATGAGGTGTTGTTCAGCCATGTGCCACAGCATGCCCAGCAGCGGGATGACCTGTGGCAGGATCTGCGCAGGAGGGTGAATGATGTGGGTGGCCATAACCGCACCTACCAGCAGGTGCGCAGACACGGCATGGACCTGATACGGCATGCAAAACAGCGTGCCACTGCATTCGCCAGGGAACAAGGTGGAACAGGTGGTGGGCCAGCAACCCAGCCCCCACTCACACACACTGAGGAGTTACTGGCCAGTCAAGGGACACCCTCAGAACAGCATCCACAAACACTATCTGCCATCGTGGAGGTGGGTGTCTCCCAACCAATGAGCCTGGAGTTTCCTGGTAAGTCAGTACTGCACATATGGCAACTATATCACATTTATGTGCATGTGTCACTGTACATTATGTAATGTAACAACATATGCATGGTATGTGGACACACATGCTGCATACTTCAGTATGCTACCCTGTGTATGCACACATCTGCATACTATATGCTATTGTGCAGGCGAATGTGTTAACATGCAAAGTGCACCCTGTGGCTGTCATACAGTCATGGATAATATTCATACTGCTGTGTCACCCCTATACAGGTACCTCTGGTGTGCCGCACAGACATGAGTCCATTGCAGGTGAGACTGTCATCAGTATCAGGCATGTAAAAGCATAGATCTATTCACCATGTGGCCAGTTAACACTTGTACACTTGATGTTTGTTCCATTCACGATATACAGGTCACGTCACCCATCATTTACACAGGCCACCCATGTGCAATATATGCAAACGAAATGATACACCAACATGAAACCAGAGTATTTGTCATTGCTACATGTGCGGTCAGCTGTGCATACAACAGTGGAGGTGTTCTACAATGGAGGCATATGTACTATACATTGGAACAACACGTGTGGTACGCAAACAGTACCACACAGTGAGCTGTGATATGGGCAGCCCACAGGAGTCACCATTGTGTCGTATGCCCCTGCAATGGGTGCACACATTGTGATGTGCCATCTGACATGTCCCAGACACATATTGTATTGCCTGCAATAATATCACACTATCCCATAACCCATACCCCACATACAACCTGTTGTCTGCATAGCCCTGTGGATGGTGACATATCTGACATCTATGGGTGTATGTCATATGGGACAACACAGACATGTGTGATAGATGGCCATCACACACATTTGCCCAACACATGCTCACATGGCCATGGGGGATGGCCAGAGATATGTAGCCACACAGCAGATGTGATGTGCATACACCCTGTTTCACATTTTCCACACATGGTCCAACTATAGCCTTAGTTGACCAATTATACAGTTGATGTGGTACACTGGACATCCTAACAGCCTGTGCACAGCCAGTGGAGGTGTCACTGACATCTGCCTTATAAGATGTGTTGAACATCACGTCTGTGTCATAGCATGACAGTAGTCACCTTTACAGCTTCCACAGACATTGACACCACATCAGGCCACATATACTGTACATTTCCCTTGCTGCTGTAGGACATCACCGTTAGCTGTGCACCTCGTGTGTGTGGTACAGCAATGTCATGTTGGACATGGTGAATTGATAAGTCCTCTATGTGTGGACATGGTTGCCAGTCAGCTAAGACTCTGTAGTTGTTGTGCAGGGGTGTAATCTGTAGGTCCTCCAGTGACCTGTCACATAACACAGCATGGTTTGGTGTGTACACACCTCAGCATTGTGGGTCACGATCCACAGTTATGTCATGGGTATGCATGCAGTTATGGCTAAGCAATGTGTACATATTATGCACTGTATAGCAATATAGACGCCTCATGATGCCGTGCAATGGCACAGTGACTGTACTTCACACTGTAGAGCAATGTAGATGGCTCACACTACCCTTCCATGCACATGCACATTTGCTAAAAATGCATTCTATCTGTAGGACATACACACAACACCGCAATATGATGGCCATTACAACACTGTACATGTCAGGACACCATTGTGTCAGACTTGTATGCATGTTAAGGCACACATCAGCAGATTACATGTTAAGGTCACATCGGCCATGTGTACTGTTATTCTGTTCTGGTCCACATGGTGTATCACGGGGATGCATGCTTACTACCATGATTGTGTGAACTGCATGGCTACTGATATGACACCTGCTTGCTGTATTGTGCACCCCAGGGGGTATGCTTACTAACACTATTAATGTCTGAGCTGCATGCCGTTAGCTGTATCACAGGCATACTGCATGCCATATGTCAAATCACATGCATGGTGTGTGTGTGTGTGTGTGTGTGTGTGTGTGTGTGTGTGTGTGTGTGTGTGTGTGTGTGTGTGTGTGTATGTGTGTGTGTGTGTGTGTGTGTGTGTGTGTGTCTGTGTTTGTGTGTCTGTGTCTATTGTAATTTAGAGTCTTTCTTTGCATTCACAGGTGATGTAGGTGCGTTACCCTCCTGCGGTCCATCTGATGTTAGTGTCCCCACAGATACTAGCAGTGATAAACATATGCATGAGGTACAGGCAGGGTTGTCAGGGGCTGAATCTGTGCCAATGGTTGCCATCCCAGCTATGTCCCCCTCTTCTCCACACACAGTTCTGCTGCCAACACATACCGCATCACCAGTGGCCATAGAGGAAGGACAGTCAGCGTCTGTTAGCATGGAACAGGAGCATGTGGTGGCTACAGATGGTGTGTCTACACACCATGGTGTCAGTGTAATGTCTGCAGATGTGCCACACAGGCATGTGGCCGGTGCTGCTCGTAGGAGGACCTCTGGCAGACATGCACCTACAGGACAGAGTGCAGCAGCTGGTATCACCAGACGCATGTTCCAGACTGTAATGGTGGCACAGGCATGTGCTGAACGGCAGAACAGAGAAGGGAAGAGGCCGCAGAGGGCTGCTATCCATACCCTAAATTACAACATCCAGGAATTGGCAAATGCTCAACAGCAGATCATTGATGTTCTGCACAGGCGATTGGGTGACATGGTTGGAATCCTTGACCATGGCATGGCAATCCACGAGCGTGAGCTGTCTGTGCTGGAACATCTGGCAGGAGTGAGGCGTAGGCCACGTGGATGTAGGCCAGCTACACCACCTAGTGCAGGTCGACGTGAATGTGCCATCTCACATGCCCGCTCCCATAGTGCCGGCAGCAGTAGCAGTGCAGCTGGTGCTGCGCTGTCCACACCAGGACACAGCAGGCCACGTGGACATGGCCCTGGATGTTCCCAGTGGGGACATGGTTCCAGTGGACTTGTGTCGTTGGACAGTAGCCAATCTGTACCTCCACCTGGTAGTGCCCGTGCAACCCCTGGCAGGCACAGGTCATGTGGCCGTGCCTGGACACAGTGAGCTGTACAACCTGGTCTGTACAATCTGGAGCTGTCAATAATACCCCTGTGTAGGCCTCATAAAAGGCAGAACTGTGTGCACACATACATGCACACGGCAAACACGTCTGTAGGGCACCACAACACCCACATGCATACTGAACAGACATCTCCAATCATATCACCGTCCCTTACCCACACACATGATGTCACCCATTGGTACAGCCTATGCCCCTGGCACACATTATCACCCTGTGCATACGATGAAGCCTGTGCCACATCCCTGTCATCCACATCATCGGTGCAGGGACATGCTCAAATGGTCTGATGCACAGGGTGAACAGAATAGTGAGATGTGTAAATTACATTAGTTGTGTATGACTAGTGAGGGAAGTGTATATTACATTAGTTGTGTAAGAATGGTGAGAGATGTGTATATTACATTGGTTGTGTACTGTTGACACGCACAAGACATACCATGTAGTACAGGTGTAGCATGCATTGTTATATGTGCACAACCATGTAGTACAGATGTAGCATGCATTGTTATATGTTCACAGTATGTGTCTCGGTAACAACAGTAACAGCATGTTGGTAATGATGCCCAGGTTCCCTCCTTATGGTCTACTTGCATGTGTCTACAGGTAGCAGTGTTTGCAGTCTCCCATGTGTAACTGTGAAGTACTCACAGGCACGTATGGCCATCTCAGCATGCTATACGTAGCCTCAACCAGAAAGCTGGAAAGTCTAACATACCACAGATGTCCACACATATACTGATCCAGCAGCCTGTGTGCAGTTTAATAGGCTACAGTGGTTAGAGACGCGACATCCATACCAGGTCACATCACAGGTATGTTGACATGGTGCAGGGGTTGTACGCAGCGGTCTGGAAAATGATAATGTTAGAGGCCACTTGATAGCATGAGGCCTCACTGTGTAGCAGTAATACCCTGTCACAGTACAGGAACCTGCCCACACTCACGGGGTCAACAACACTATAATGCACACCCCATAGTGTTGAGTTGAGGACACTTGCCTATGTGGTCATCACCCTCACAGTACTGTGCACCCACATGATGCGACACAGAGAAGGGACATGTACAGGTAGCCAGTACAGCTGAGACCGATGGCATTGACAGGGTAGTTGACTGCATCACCATGAGGGGTTGGGATCCTGTGTGTTCCGTATGGTAGCATACACCCACACTCCATGCACCAGACAGCCATACATACATACACACACACACACACACACACACACACACACACACACACACACACACACACACACACACACACACACACACACTGTGGAGACCAACTGTCATACACATACGGATAGCTGATGTGTGTGATACACACACCACACCTGCCTACGTCATGCTTTCCACACTGCAGTATGTACAGATGTCTACAACAGTGTACAGGGGTTTGTCACAATTGGGATGTATTCCCCACCATATGTGGTATATATGGTCACACATGCAAACACACATGGCAGTACTGTGAATGATACACCTGCTACATGATGATATGTCTGACAGACATGCAGCAGTACTGGCCGTATTATGTGTACCAACGCTATGTCCGGCAATTGTGTTGCTATATACACACGGGAGGAGTCGAGTGATGTACAGTCGGTAACACCTGACCGCTGTGTAGGTATTATGTTATCACCGTCAGGTAACAGTAAGATAGCATACTGTTTGCACATGTAATGGTATGATGGCGTGTGACACACCTGTGAGCCGTACCTGGCAAACATCCATCTACACAGGTGGATCACCACTTTACGTACACACATCCATCCATACCTGATGTACATCCTACGTACTGTCAGTATGTCACCATATACAGGTGTCAATGATGAGGCTGCATTGCAACTGCATGTTGTAGTTCAGCACAGATGAGTTACTTACATCAGCTACTGCACATGCATGGCAGCTGCATGCACACTACAGTTTGTACATGTGTGTTGGTCCTACATGCCTGTCATGTAGCCATGTTTGTATGCATTGCTATCGGTGGACATGTGTGTTGACATACATAACACATGGACTGTTGTATGATATGAGGGGTGTCATGGGTAACTAGTACAGAGGGAATGTGTCCTCGGTCAACATTGCTACCTCATGTACTGTTGGCATTCAACAGCCATGGATCCACCTCCCATTTGCGTGCATATGATTGCTGTAGCCACTTGTCTGCACAGAGGACAGCAAAAGCTATGCTATGTACATATGTGTTGTGTGTGTAGTCAATGCACATATCCACTGCAATTACATGTATGACAGATCAGAACATGTGTGTTTGTTGGTGTATAGCGACAGTCATCTGTCAAAGCTGTGTAAGACCCAGGGCCCCTGTTATGTGTAGAGCTGACCTGGTTATGTACAGTGGTATCATTGCAATGTATAACACATGATGGAACCCTGTCGGTACATGTGTAGTCTGCACAGTTGCTGTACAAATATGTACAGTCCACTGGTCATGCGTCACATGGTGTTGTGTTGATGCATTGTTGGTCCAATGACATGGTGGTGTCTGAGGGCTACATTGTAGACTGCGGTGTGTACCTCTGTGATCTGCATCTGAGACATCTGTGATGGCTCCTGAGTGTGTACTGGTCAATACATGTGAGTGGACGTCATGTACGTGGGGACAGTAATACCATACTGTGCCTTTCTGTGTTTAGTATCCGTGTGCAGGCAAGATGGCCCTTTGCAACTGCTAAGTGTGTGAGCATGCCCAGTACTCCGTTGTGTAGTTGGACACACAGTACATTCCAAACTGCGCCCTTACGTGTTTAGAATTCGTGTGCATGCAAGACGGCCCTTTGCAACTGCTAAGTGTGTGAGCATGCCCAGTACGCCGTTGTGTAGTTGGACACACAGTACATTCCAAACTGCGCCCTTACGTGTTTAAAATCCATGTGCATGCAAGACGGCCCTTTGCAACTGCTAAGTGTGTGAGCATGCCCAGTACATCATTGTGTAGATGGACACGCAGTACATTCCAAATGGACGTGTGGTACTAAGCATGTGGGCATGGCCAGTGACACCTTGTGCCTCTGTGTATGGGCATGGCCATTGACATCCTGTATAGCGATGGTGGACATCCAGGCAACAGATGTCCATTTTCAACATCATGATGGATGCCTACATTGAACACACTGGCTGACTGTCTTGCAGGGTGTACTGTCTGTGGCGTGTCCCGTATATATGTAGTGTTGTTGTGTGCTTCATAGATATTTAGTTGCCCCGATCACACCACTGCTGTGTGTTTGTCTACGTCTACCTTGGGACAGTAATATGCTCTCAGACTGCTCACTCTCTATACATTCCCTATCGGCATCCTTGACTTTGCGGAAGATGTCACCCACCTAGAAGTATGCCTCTGGGAGTGCTGTCTTCAGTAATCTCAGTAGCGCATTCTGTAAATGCATAATGCTGTAGTGTGATAAGGTAGTTAGGTGTATGTTCGACTTCCAGCTCTGCCAAGTGTGTGCCTGTGTGTGTGTGTGTGTGTGTGTGTGTGTGTGTGTGTGTGTGTGTGTGTGTGTTTCCTGCAACCTGGGGACACGGTAATGCTTTTAGATGCCTCACACCACATACATTCCCTATCAGAGTCTTTGCCTTTACGGATGATGTCACCCACCTAGAAGTATGCCTCTGGGAGTGCTGTGTTCAGTAATCTCGGTAGCGTGTTCTGTAAATGCGTATTGCTGTAGTGTGATAAGGTAGTTAGGTGTATGCTCAACTCCCAGCCCTGCCAAGTGTGTGCGTGTGTGTGTGTGTGTGTGTGTGTGTGTGTGTGTGTGTGTGTGTGTGTGTGTGTGTGTGTGTGTGTGTGTGTGTGTGTGTGTGTGTGTGTGTGTGTGTATGTGTGTGTTTCCTGCAGCCTGGGGACACGGTAATGCTTTTAGATGCCTCACACCACATACATTCCCTATCGGCATCTTTGCCTTTACGGATGATATCACCCACCTAGAAGTATGCCTCTGGGAGTGCTGTGTTCAGTAATCTTGGTAGCGCGTTCTGTAAATGCGTATTGCTGTAGTGTGACAAGGTAGTTAGGTCTGTGTTCTAATCCCAATCCTGCCATGTATGTGTGTGTGAGAGTTTCCCGCTGCATGACAACAGTACATTGCTTTTACACTATTCAGTCTCTGTAGAATCCGTACAGCGTCTTTGCCTTTGATGCTGATGCCAGCAAGCCAGATGTATGCCTGTGTGAATGCTGTGATCTAGTAATCATGGTAGCGCGTTCTGTACATGCGTAATGCTGTAGTGTGATAAGGTAGTTAGGTCTGTGTTCTGATCCCAACCCTGCCAAGTGTGTGCGTGTGTATATCGATTTATATATATGTAATGTAGATAGATATTGATATGTATGTGGATATTAGCACTATTGAATGTGCTGCATTATCTGTACGTGAACACATTTGATGTATGTAAATCTGCTATGGCTCTTTGATAGTGCACATACTGTGTGCTGTAGTGATCCTGGCTTATAGTTGTGTAGTGACCAGTTATTCTGTTGCTGGGTATTACAAGGGACATTGACAACAATGATAGTACAGCACCTTTAAATGGTTGTGTGCACATCTCAGCAACAGTCAGCAGTCGTTGTTACTTTGGAGGATGAGTATGGCTCATATGACTATGTATTACCTGACACTACTATGCAAATCAGGTTAACATTACTGACTCCCGTTTATCCACAGGTTGTGATACAGATCCCAAGAATGTATGTGTATGCATTGACAGGTTCAGGACTGGAATATTGTTGAATGCATGCAGGGGTGTCCATGGCCAGTAATGGTGATCTTTACAGCCTGGCAGGTACGGTCTGTGACTGTCCCACAACCTCCTGTATATGCATGACACATGTTGAAACTGTACATGCAGACACACACATGAAACAAACAACTAGGGCTAACACATACACATTGCATCAACATTGGGCCATGCAAACATTGTTGTCTCTCACACACACACATACTTACATGTTGCTTGGATGGCTCAATGACAGGCTCTGGAAAAGGAACACCATACACTGTGCATATGATGACACCTGTGCCACCACCTGTAATGTGTATAGATGCAGGAACATACTAACATGGTGCTGATGCTCAGGGTGGCTTTATAGCACTGTATTAATGTTAAAATGTTGTTAACACAAAGTGTGATATCCTTCTAGGTGTATGTAAGCAGGCATGATGCATTGCAGCTATGACCATCAATGTAGTATAGTTTACAGCACTGTTGATTCTGATGATTTATTATCCATCCATGTGCCATTTGACTGATGTGTGTAGTATTGGCAGCATGTGTTTCAGAGTGTGCAGTACATGTGTGATGTGTGTAGCACAGAATTATACATGCTTACAAATGCGTACACTGGCTTACACAACATTACACGGGCTTCAACATGCTTACACTAGCTTACTCGTTCTTCACCGCGCACACACGGGCTGTCACGCGTGCACACATGCTTACTCAGGCTTACAGGCATGCACAGGCATGAACACACTGTCAGCAGGTTTGCAAGAAACTTCAGTGATTCCATGGCGTACACCGTCAGTTTCCTGACTGTACCTAGGATAAATCATAACACGCCTCTTCCACTGATGAGTAACTGACAGCAAACATGTGACACATTGCTCCGATAGGATTACAGTGTTTTATACATACACACTCATGATGTCACCTATCTTCTACTCTGATAGTCCCCTTAACCTACTCTTCCATTGTAGTGGCTTGGCCCATATGGCATGACAAATTGTGATTCACTATCCTCAGCCTCAATTGCATCGTATTGCCTACTAATGCTTGGTTACATCTCTGACAGAGCGCTTCCACACATAGCAACCAGTACTTAGTAGCCAACATGTCTTCAGCTTGCTATTTATCTGCATGGCAAACTAACTGTTAACGATAATTACAATGTCTATGTGTATTTTAAATATTTCTCTTGTTTTAAAAGCGCAGCACGTTTTCCCGCCGCTGTGCTACGCTTACACACTGGAGATCGGGGAGGACAAATAGAGTTTTATTAATTTACAATGGAAAAATATGCCACTGGCCTTATATTTGGCCATTGGCATGCTTCTTCAGCTGAATTCATCATTTATTTGCAGCTGACATTGCTCCATTTAGCTACTTGCAGAACGTAACTAGGTTAACATCCGAGTACATTTCTGCACATAACTCTAGTCTTGCACTGACAGCTTACTGTTACATGTATCACAGATTTACATCATTTGCATAGCTTTCACCTACAAATGGGGAAATCTGCATATCCTAACATTGTCCGTGCAATGTTTGGTTTAGGGGCTGTCTTACATGCCCCTACAGGATATTGCTGAATAGCTCGGCAGACATCTTGCCTTGTTCTACACTTCCTCTACTCGAACACGCCAGCCAAGGCTCCATGACCCCTGGCCTAAACTTTTCTGTGTGCTAATATGTCTATTTGTGGAGTATTCATGGCTGTAGGTATGGTTTGACCTGCTACATCTGACATTTCTACAAAGCAGCTCCCACCTTCATCATTTGTAACGGTGACAGCCCTATAGGTTCTATATATACAGCTGTGACATTTGACATGTCAACACATAACTGTAGTCAATACTGAACTGACTACTTCAGTGTTTTTCATACCTCCAGAGTTTTCTTATAGTAGTATAGTTGATAATACTGTATCCTATCACATGTATCTGTTTCTGATACAAGAAATATCATTGTATTACACCACTACATACAAGAAGAAATCACAGGCCAGATGCCATTACATTCCTTTTGCAGGCCACACCCGCCAAGAGTGTTGTGTTCCTCACAAAAGCTAACAGGTGCTAATCAAAACATATTATGCTATCATCTACCTTATGTGTTCGCTGGTATTTGCGATGTTTGTCAGTGGCAGAACTCACATGCGAGTGTGGGAGACTGGACACTGTATCGGGGGCACTGCATAACACCCTGAGGGGCACTGTATCGGGGACACTGCATAACACCCTGAGGGACACATTTATTTTGTTTCTATTAACCTTCCACATTGACTATCACAGGGCATAAGTATTCATTCACATTTATCGAGGTGCATGCTTTTGACTTATACATGTTTTGTCATTTCTCATCCCGTCTTTCTTCACACCTGTCCACCTGATATCACTAGTTCTGTACATTTATTTAGGACAGTGTTACCTTCATACCTCTCAACTGCACACATTTTGGGTAAATGTCCCGAACTTAGACTTATAATGTTGTTCCTTCTTTATTATTGTGCCTTTCTAGTAGATTAATGGCAGGTCATTAAGGACTGTGAGGTTAGACAATAATGACAGACATTAGTAGTTTATAACTAATAACCCTCAAAACATTCATACTAATGAATTATCCATTATTCTATCAACGTTCTAACTTTGTCAGAGGAATATTCAACATAGTCCTTATTTGTACTTATTTAAATATGCCTTTGTCCAGATGTCTTATTCTGAAAGGTTGAGAGGTATGGTTACCATCTTATTCGAACGCATGTACGTCCATGATAATCGCTTACATGACACTAATATTAGTCCCTACGTCTTCCCCCAATGGTTTACACAATATCCAGTAGATGGGTTCTTCATTTTTGGAAGGTATAGGCATGTGCATAGGAATATTAATCATTCCCATGGGGCAGACCTAATAAATCTCTGCCAACCAACACCTGTGAACCTAGGCCCATTCTTGCATACCCATGATTCCCATATCTGACACCCCTCCACAGTAGTCATAAGACGTATTTAATGTGAGCGATAATAAAGTATGAAGATACTTCTAAGCACTATCCACTCTCTGCATATCGGGACATATGTCATACATTCTGTCAGCCCATGTGTTATTACCCTTGCACAAGCTACTGTTGCATGTACAGCTATATTGTAGCTACGGAAGTGACTTCCTTTGTGTCGATTATTACTGGCCGTTGCTTGTAGACAACACTTTTTGGAGTCCTGCAAAGGACACCTATATCCATGTTTAAATAGTAGAACTTGCAGATTTGGCACACTGGTACTTTCCGGGCAATGGTTTGGAAAGCACCAGTGTATTTACCTTTCTTGCATGTCTGTATGTCTATCCATAATAGCTATGATATAGCCTATTTATGTACATGTGTTATATCTACAAGGACAAATGTTTCTGTGTTTGTTATGTATATATCGATTAATGTAATTGTGTGTGTGTGTGTGTGTGTGTGTGTGTGTGTGTGTGTGTGTGTGTGTGTGTGTGTGTGTGTGTGTGTATATATATATATATATATATATATATATATATATATATATAAATATATATATATGTCTGTACATTCTTTCTTTCATATATTTATTTAGTTTAAGTCTGTGGATATATGTTTATACACAAATATATATATCCATATATAGATATATAAATAAACGTGTAGAAAACAGCATTCATTTGCTATGCTGTGAGCGGATTACACACTCGCAGGTGTACTTGCATATCCTTATTGTGGGTTACATATGTTTACTAAGTCTTTGTGCTTATGTGAGCTTTCTTAATTGTGATGGTACCAATACAATATCTGTAATCCGGTTAACGGAGATATGCGAAACACACGTTCACAGTTACATATTTAAATGTCTTTACAGCACACACGCATTCATTAGCTCATATGTGCTGAAGTCATACTTGACCCGGGACTACATTCACGTTGGCCAGATGCTGTAACCACTATACTATTGGTGTTCTGACTCATTTATATGCATACCCATAGTACATAGCTGCATTAACATACGCCTCACCGCTTCACTTACAACACAGGCATCCATTCTCCTGCTGGGAAAAACGCGGTACTACATATTACACATTCCCTATTCCCTACTGCTCTGGACCCAAGCAGCATATTTAATCACTCCAAGGATATGCAGAACTCCAAGGCTTATAGTCCTGGCACATACAAGTCTTTGATTGTCAGGGTGTTCCTGCGGTGAGCTGCCTGTCGGGAGCTAGGATCCGCTACATAACACAAGCACTCAGGTCACTCCAAGGCAAGTACAAATATGACTCAGTCATTGTCCATGCTGGTGTGAATGACCTGAGACGTACCTCCCTGGACTACATGAAAAGAGACATAGAGGAGCTCTCTGAGCATGTATCCCAGGCCGGTATGGCCCTGACCTTGAGTAGCATCTTACCCTCACCAAGAATGATGCCACAATATGAAGACAAGATGATCAATTTCAACAATTGGCTTACGTATTGGTGTCATTCAAAGTGGATCCAATGCCTGTCAGCCTGGGATGACATGCTCGACAAGCCATGATGCTTCACTAGGGACGGCTTGCACCTATCAGCCCTGGGCTTTCAGATATTTGCAAAGGCTCTTGCTTCCCCCATAGTGCCTTTTTTAGGTAAGGCTCAAAAGACAAACCCACCTCTATAGGTATCACAAGGGATAAGAAACTAAGAGTAATGCTACTCAACGCCAGAAGTCTAAACCTCAAGATGCATGCACTCTAAACTCTCCTTAGCATGGAGAACATCAATATCTGTGCAGTAACAGAAACCTGGTTCAAGGCTCCCAGGAGCACCCCAGCACTACCAGGTTATACCTCACACCATGCTTTTTGTCCCCAAAACTTGGACTGAACCACAAAAGGAGGGGGAGTATCAATATTTGTCAAAGATACCCACCCCTCCAGGTTGGTGGCACAGCACGAAGCATCAGAGACTATCCATGTGCAACTAACAGTGGGTAAAACTGCCTTCCAGTTTATAGCCTGCTACAGACCACCCTCCCAAACCCAGGAACCCCACTCGGCCTTCCTGAGAACACTGAAAAATATGAAGGTCTCTCCAAACATCATTATATTGGACGACTTCAATTACCCAAACATAGACTGGGAACATTACTCTAGCTCCTACACCCTAGCCCAAAGGTTCCTAGAATTTATAAACTCAAATGCTATGGAACAACTTGTTACCACTTCCAGAAGAGGGGAAAACATACTGGACCTGATCATCACCAACATGGGGACTCTATGCTCCAGACCAGAAGTGTATCCCTCACTGGTAAGATCAGACCATAAACTAATCTCACTGGATATTCACATCCTGATCCCACCCCCTGCCCAGAAAACCACAGTGAAAAACTTCTCTAAAGCAAATTTCACACTCCTCAAAACCGAGGTGGAATCATTCAAAGCCCCTGAGCCTGTGGAAAATATGGCCCAGACAGCAGAATCCTTTATAAACGCATTCTATGAACACATTCAGGAATGCATGGATCATGCAATCACAAATAAAACCAAGACCCAATCCTCCAAAGGCAGACGTCCTGTCTGGCAGACCCCAGCCATAAACAAACTATACAATAGAAGGATGAAGCTACTACATGATAGAGCAAAATCCCAAAAAGGGAAGGCATCTCTGATCAGTATTAGCAAAAAACTACTGGCACTCATAAAATCGTCTAAGGCCAGCTTCGAGAGAAAAATTGAACAGGACACTAAGGATAATCACAAGGCTTTCTTTAGTTATGTTAGGAACCTGGGTGGGAATTCCCAGATATGCTCAGAATTAGTCCAAAATGACAAAAAATACATCAAACCCACAGACATTGCCAACATCCTAGCTGACAGGTTCAGCGCAAACCTCTCCCCCCCTCCCCACCAAAAGGGCAAATATCTATCCCAGCAGAGTGCTGCCCCCCTGACATCTCAGATGCTCAGGTAAGAGTCGACCTCTCCAATGCAAAACACACAGCATCAATGGGACCAGACGGTGTCCCGGGCTGTGTCCTACATGAACTCCAAGAAGAGCTAAACCCAAACATAAAACTACTGTTCATTCTCAGCCTTACTACAGGATATGTACCCAAAGAGTGGCATACAGCAACAGTGGTCCCTCTCCACAAAGGTGGTGCCTCAACGGATCCTGGAAACTATCGCCCCATAAGCCTGACTAGCTTGGTCTGCAAAGCTATGGAAAGGATCATCTTGGACCTCATAAATAAAGATATTGGGGACCTACAGACACTGGATCCTACCCAGTTCGGCTTTGTTAAGGGCAGATCCTGCCTCCTAAACCTGGTCGATTTCTTTGAAACAGTCACCAAGGCCATTGACGAGGGGAAGGTGGTCCACACAGCCTACCTGGACCTCGCAAAATCTTTCGATACAATACCCCACTCGGGCATTATAGATAAGCTCACCAGCTTAAATATAAACCCCTATGTCACTAGATGGGTTGCAAACTGGCTCAAGGACAGAACCCACATGGTTAGAATTGCTGGAGCCATGTCAGACTCCAAACCAGTTACAATTGGCGTCCCACAAGTCTCAGTCCTGGGACCTCTCTTTTTCGGTATATATTTCTCGGAGTTACAGGCCAACACAGAAGGACTGTGGCTGACCAAGTTCACAGATGACTGCAAACTGGGCACCATAATCGACTCTCCAGCTGACACAAGCATCCTCCAAAAGGGCCTCATAGAAACGGACAACTGGTGCCAGAGCCATGGCCTCAAGCTAAACGCCAAAAAGTGTATAGTCATCCCCTTTGGCAAAAACAAAGTGCCCACAAATTACCACATAGGTGGTAATCCATTAAGTACAGAAGAAGTAATTAGGGACCTGGGGACCCAAGTTGATAGCAATCTCTCATTTGACAACCACGTGGCCAAAGTGGTTAGAAAAACATTTTATATAGCCCACCTAATCATGAAGGGATTCACATCTAGATCAGGGGAGGTCATCGTGCCTCTTTACTCAACCCTCATCAGGCCCATAATTGAGTACAATGCCCCGTTTGGGATGTACCTTACCAGACACCTGTAGCAACTGGAAAGACCCCAAAAGTACCTCACCAAGAGGATCAAAGGGCTCAAACAGATGCCATATGCTGCCTGGTTAAAGAAATTCCAGCTCTACTCAGTGGCATACCGCCTGCTCAGAGGCGATCTGTGCCTGACGTATAAAGCCATGTCCAACCCGGAATTAATGGACATGCTGCACCTCAGAAAATCCAAATCCCATCGAGCTACGTGCTCGAGAGACTTGAACCTCAGCACTGAAATAAATAGGACATTCTGGAGGGACAGATTCATAACCCAGAGGCTCCCTTCACTCTGAATAAAATCCCAGTCCAGGTTAGGCAGAGTCCCTCATTGACTCTCTTCAAGAGGAATCTTGATGAGTGGATGGGAGATCATAAGTTTACCCCGGGTATCACTTCTGTGTCACTGTAGACAGAGGCACAGTATACTAGCCTCGAAAAAGGGCATAGCAAAATTAATTTAAAATGGGTGGCGAAAACCAAACACACTCTGGCTAGGCTTATAAATGCCCTAGGTCAGATAGCCTAGTATGAACCTATGAACCTATGATCTGGGTTTAGGCTTGTCCACCTGGTCAACGGAACTGCCCTGACCAAGTTCAAATGTCAGACGAAGCACATGGACAGCATTTGTCCATTTTATAGAGGTTTACCTGTGTTTACAGACACAGGTCTTTCGGCACCTGTCAGCAGCTTTTTATGTTGGCAATACATAATATGGGTGGGGGTGGTTACAATACATAATCCAGGGTGAGGGGTGTTCCCATTCACATTTGACTATTTCCTGTATGCATTTATACTAGGATTATTATTTTGGACATGAATTAACTACAGGTATGCAGTGGTACAGTAAACAAATGTGAAGGTTTGTTACTGTAAATATGTATGGACCTCTGTAATACACTGTTGTTTTCTGGCAAATCAGTAGCTAGTCATTAAAGACTGAAGTCAGAACATAATGACAGACACTTGTGTTTCAGACTTCATACTCTTCAGGAAATTAATGCCAATGTACAAACTGTTATTCTATCAACTTTCTCAGTTTCTTTACAAATCATCCATACTTCTGGGCCTTTGTCCCACTTTTATTCACGGCTTTGTCCAGATATTTTGCTCTCAGAGGCTGACAGGTATACTTTTATTCACGGCTTTGTCCAGATATCTTGCTCTCAGAGGTTGACAGGTATGGTCGGTCACACCTACACACACATTAAGTGTCCCTCACACAGTAGATCAGGGTTATCCTGTTTATGTCAGTGCCTTCATCACCCTTATACCATTTGCCACTAAGCGAATGTGTGCAATATATTTCTGCTTATTCATGTCGGGACACGTGCGTCACGGGCAAGTGTTTGATGCTGGGTAGTAGGTTATGCATGACCACTTAGGGCTGGACAGTGTCGTACACCTCTAATGCACATTCCAACTTCTATCCAGATATCTACAGGACTGGACTTCGTGTCTTCTATTCTAATGTTTACACAGGTTACGTATCCCATGAGGGATATCCAAAAATTGTACGGATCCACAACAAGAGGTATACCGAACATCTTTTTGAGTTACGAAAATGTGCTGAGGTCGTGTGCAATCCTGCAACCGCTTAGGGTGACACTACCTACTACATATACGTAGTGGTCACTATGTGTAGCTGTGGCTGCACCACACCAGTAGGCCAAGTACGGCTGGATTTGGTGGACGTTCAGGTGCAGGAGTGGGTTGTGTGATGTGGAGGGGATGCTGGGTAGTCCATTATGCATCCAGGTGTGTTTCATTTGTTATGACCAGTTCCATCCAGGTGTGTTGCATTTGTTATGGCCAGTTCCATCAGGACCAATCTGTGGGTATGTCCCAGTGACATATCTATACATTTGTATCGCACATTTCAATATTCATCTGTTTGTGGGATTGTGTTCTACGGTATGGCCTGTCTGGTTGTATTGCAGCTGTTTATACATGTGTTTATGTTTCTTTCATCTTCACCCGCTGCTCCCTCATACACCTCTGGTTCACCTATTCTGCATATGATACAGTATCTCCTTGGAGGATTGTACCATTACCCATCCACCCCACACACACAAATTCCTCACACCCTATACATCTGTGCTTTGGTTGTTGGCCCATGACACAGCCAGAGTAACACATTGAATACCCTACATGCGTCTGGTACCAGTATGGTTGTGTGGACTACCCTGCCATGTTTGCTTTCCACATGCTATACCTCATGCACATAGGCACACCCCCATACTTCTCTTTCATTACATGTTTGGTATACCCGGGTACTACCCGTTCACCTGTGACACATCCTGACAAGTTCAGCTTGTACCGCTGACTTCCAGATTTTGGTGGCCTGTTGTACTCATTGGTAGGATGCCACCTTTTCCTATGTCCAGGATGGGATATATTCCATACACATATCCGACTGTAGTGGACAACACCTCCCCACAGTCGACTGTAGGGTTGCCACCTTTTCAATTGGCCAAAGTGGGACATTTTTGGTACACACATCACATTTTACAGGCCGACACATACCCATGGTCAGTACACAGGATAGAACTTAGACTTCTTGCCTATATCAAAGCTTATTCTTGAAGCAGTTCAGTTGCTTATTCTGTTTCTTATAACATTTATGTAATTTAGATACAGAAAACCTGTTTAATGCAACTATTACATAACGTATAGGGAATAATTTTGTCCTATAATCTCAGGATATTTGCCATTGTTACAGGTTTTTGTCGGGACACAACTGCCCAAGGAGGGACTGTCGCTCGCAAAGTGGGACAGGTGGTAATCCTAGTCGACTGTATGGATAATACTGTTCCTTTCAGCCTACATGTGCCCTTATTGTTGTGACTGTTTGCATGCTCCTTCTGTTTTGTTTACATGCTTATTCTATTTCCTGTCATATTTGGTATGTGAAATACGGACATACCTTTTGTATGTGACTATTACATGCCTTGTGGGATATATTTCGGACATGCAATCGCTAGATATCTACATTTCTCATGTATTTTGTTATGGGCACATCTGCCCAGCTGTGTACCCTCCCTCCAGCTGGTGACCCTCACCATTGGGCTGGACGTACCTACTGGCGGATTGCTAACATATGATGCATTTCACTTCCACTTGGTATGGCTATCTACACTGCGATGGACTGCGGCCACACGGTCTTCCATGTCATTTGTTTGTGGGATAGAGACCCGTTATTCCCTACCATGCATTTCTGTTTGCTTCATCACTTTGTGTTCACATGTACTTTCTTGCATGCTTTGCGTACGTTTCAGTATCCAGAGACACTGACGTGGTTACTATCTTGCAACCTGTTATATGCAAGCATTTTAGGTTGCACATCGACAGCTGCCATTTCCACGCCTTCGTGCGGCACTTCGACATGCCCTATGCACTCGTGCACCTTTCCTGTGCATGTGGCTGTGTTGGCAGTGCGCCTTCATTACTATGCATTTGGCACTACTGCACCATCCTCACACCGCACGGTTGGTGCAAGCCTAACGCCAGTCTTGCGCCGAGCTTCATGAATCCCGGGGAGTATTTTGGAAAATTGTGTGATCACAAAAAAATAGCAGCCATCTATTTGGTTTCAGCGAGCATTAAAAATCTCTGCGTGTTTGACTGCAGTTTCTCATTTTTAAGGAGCCAGCCCCATTGCAGCTGAGAAAGTATGAGTTTATGCTACCAAATATCTAGTTCAACTGCAATACATCTATATGCTTCCAGTACCTGTGCTCTGGCATTTCTGTAGAATATTATATTGTCCGGTGCAGGGAAGTATATGGTGAAAATGTGGGATCAAAACTCTCCAAGCTGGGAATATTATAGAAGTGGGTGTGATGGAGTAACACTCATGTTAATTACACTAAATAGAACTGATATTTACAAATTTGTTTTAAAATAAATATTTGGAAATGTTTCAGTTGGTCAATGTTCCATGGACATTATGACCTTCATTTGTTCCTACTGAATGTTCTAATACCTTTATAATGTTTTGTGGATCCATAATTGTCAAGTTGGGAATAGTATGGAAGTGAGTGTGATGGGGTAAGGGTCACATTCTTTACACAAAATAGAACTAATATTTAGTTTTGTTTTAAAATAATTGTTTGGAAATTTTGTAGTTGGTTAATGTTCTATGGCCATTATGACCTTTGTTTTTTCCCCTGCTGAAAATCCCTTTGGAATGCTTCTAGAATTCCATATGCTGTGCTCAGGAAAGAAATAATGATGATGATGATGATGATGATGGTGATAACGACGATGCATGTGCTAATGTCAATAAACACCAGGAAAAGACACGTTGAATGCCTGTATGTATTTGTAAAACTTTTTACTACAGCATTTAAAAGAAAATTTCACTTTTGAGAAACAATTTTGTTCTCATTTTATATCAGCAAAGGAGTAATTTATAGATTTAAGACTGAGTTTGTCAGGTAAAATAAATGCCATATGTATATGTTTGTTGTAGGCTTCCTGACTCAATACTTTCTAGCCTAATGAACATAAAGGCCTTCAAGTGGACCCTATCAACATAGAACTTTACATCTAAAGCACTGACATTTTCTAGCAATATTCTCAGAAGTATTTGTCATGACCTGCAACAATGGACTACACTAATGGGTTGAGCATAGATATAAATACATGTATCCACTTACATCTTTATAAAATGTGAATGACAACCTATCAGTGTGCATGGGTTATTGGTTGCTAGTATATTACTGCTGATTTAAAACCGTCTCAAAAATATTATCTGAATATATACTGCATTACCCAGCCTGAAACAAAGATATATACACACCAAATATGCAAACCACATATGACATGTCTTTGCTCACTCACAATGATAACAATGTGCAATCTTCATTTGATTCTAACCAGTGTAGCATTTGGCTTGGCCATTGTTCTTTTTCCAGTTCTGGGTGTTTTGATGATAGCATTTCCCCTTTAACAGAAATCATCTGGATGGAAAAATCATGATTCTTTCATAAAATCTGATGACAACTCACTGACATGCTATGTATGAATATTGTACATCCAGACCTGAAAGGAAAGTTTTAATTTTTGTTATCTTGGTGCATCAGAAAATAAAATTCAAACTTTGCTTCATACTAAAGATATAATTAATATCAGACTAAAAGGAATTTGTGATAGGTAGTGAATTTTCTGTTGCTGTAATATTAGCCTTTTTTGTAACAATTGTAGCAACTGAAATTCTTGATCTAACATTTAGAAGAAAATCGCCTACTTCATCAAATAATAACAAATCATGAAAAAATTATAAATATTTTCAATCTTTCCAGGACAGTGGTGGTTTGACCATCATTTTGTGGTTTATATTGGTTTACGTGTAAAATGTCAAGCTTTTTATATAGGGGTGATGACTAGGGAATTTTGTGTGAGGGTATATGAACATTTCCATACAGTGGAAAAGTTATACGTAGACAATACTTCAACAAAGCATGTGGTAAAGGATCATACAAATGATGTTAATAAAAGTCATTTTGTTTTTTGTGTGATAGATCAAGTCAGTAACTTTGAACAGAAGTTTGAAGCAGAATATTAACTAACTAGAGTGAGAATAATACTGCTGACAAACAAGATTAGATGCCTGCAGTTTTCCAGGTCTTAATGATAAAGAGATTTTTAAAGCTGTTTTGAGAAGGAAAGGGTTAAAGCATGGATTTTATGTCATTAACATGTGATTGTTTTTACATATTTAAATTGTGTAGTATTTTAAAAGGCTTTGTTTGATGAAGTTCTGTGTATGAGAACAAAAGCACTTAATCCATACCCAATTAAAGTTATTTTATTTAATATCATTTAGTCATTTTTTATATATTTACTTAGTATCTACACCACTAACTTTGCAAACGGAATCACAGAACAAATAATTAACACTTTTATTTAAAGACTTTATTACAGACAGCATGCAATAATAAAAGTTCTAAATCTCCAGCAACCCATCAATAAAAGGAATAATTGCTTATTAAGATAATTTCTGTGCAATTCAAGGAACATTTGTCACTGGCCACTCAGCCTCTTTTGTTTGCAGTAATAATAGCTACTGCTCTCCAGTGACTCATCTGGTCAAGGAATTGTCATTAATTAGTATAATTTCTGTGAAATTTAAAGGAACATCCATCAGTGGTCACTTTGTCCTTGTCTTATACAATAATAAAAGTTACTGCTCTTCAGAACCTGTCAAGGCAAGCAACCATTGTTAATGAGTTATGCCTCTTCCCAGAGAATGTCTACTATTTAATGGGTTGTCGTACAATTGTTTAAGTGTGGCTATTTTTTTCACTTTGTTAATTTCTCCTCTAATATAGGAGCATGTTGTAATACAGGGAGGCATGTTTGTTGTTCTGCATCTCCTACTTCTCCTTAGAACAAGTGTTTTTTTTTCATATTGGGTTATTCTATTTTGCTAATTCTGTGCTCCTAGCAGTCTCCCATTTTCTGCAGTTCTCTGGCTTTGCAGTAGTGCGTTGTACAGTGCCTACCTCCCCAGACATCAGTATTTTGCTGTTATACTCATCTCTATTTTTCAATCTTTCACTATTAACATTTATACTGATTTGTGTTACAATTTCAACTTACCAGGTTGTTGCCATGCTGTCTGGTAGCACAGAGTACACATGCTCGTTCTGATTGATTCCCGCTGAATTAGGAGTCATTGTCCACTTCATTTCCCTTCCATGTCTGATTCTCCAGGTACTGTCCTGATCGACAGATTTATTCCCAACAATCCAAACTCACCTTCACTATCACCATTAGAACTTGTTAATGATATAACATCAGTTTTCACCACTCATCACACAAACGTAATGGAAGTTACAGACACCAAACTTATACCTTCCTTTCTTTCAAATATTATCAAACAGCAATCCACTATTAAGCCCTTATTAAGTTATATATTCATATCCAATAGGTTTAACTAAATCCATTCTTACTGTATTATACGCTCAACACATCAGTCACTACACACACTTCACTGTTTCTCAAATGACTTTCTCGCAAATTCCTCTATCCTTATCTACCTCACACAAG
>NC_056726.1:283578316-283683316 GCF_019279795.1 Protopterus annectens | reverse complement strand
TAACTTTAAGTATACTTTCTAATACAATATTACTAGCATTTTTTAGGACCTGATTTCACCCTCGTATTTTGCTGCTCCTCTTCTTTATTCTTCTTTTTGCTCAGTAGGAAATGCAGTCAAACTGTACAAGCTGCCATCTATGAGTGTCACAGATTTACGTACTTGTTTTATGGTTCCGTTTCATGTATTTTGTTATATCTTTGCTCTTAGGAGGCTTCTCATGTATTATTTCAATTTCAATTTTTCTGGAGCTTTTCTCCCCATGCCTCCACTAACAAAGTGTTCCATGCCCAGTCTGACTTTCCCGGTAAAAGTATGCAAGCAAATAAATAAATTAATGCGTGAAGGACGTGTGATATTTTGTAGCTGTTGGTTTGTCTTTTGATGGAAAGTAAGAAGTTGTCCTGGCTAGAGATTAATATTGGGATATGAAAGAATACATGATGGGGCAGTGGTCACTGATCAATGGGGGCAAGACTGAGATGTGTTTAATGATTAGGGGCTCATTTGTTATTATTAGCTCTAGTAAAAGGTGGTTGTCTGTGGAGAAATTTAGTCTTGCAAAGTTTTTAATTATACAATTTAGCAGGATGATATTAAAGTTCTCTAATACTATTGGGTTTGCATAGGGAGTTATGCTGTGCAGAATATTTTGCATGAACAATTTAAATGCATTAAATGCAGAAGGAGGTAGATATGCAAGGACTGTGGTTAGTAGGGTATGATTATTAAGGCTAATGATTAAGAAAGACCAGTTAGGAACATGGTCATCAGAACTGTTTTTTTAGTCACATTTTGAACTTGCAGCTTGCTTTTGATAAGAAAAATTATGCTTCCCCTTGTCTTTTTCCTACCCTGGTATTAACTATACATGAATAATCAGGGAAGTGACATTGGAGATTGGGGTTGTCATGCGTTACCGCAATTCTGATATGCCTATAATCACTAGATTGTTAGTAAAGGTGAAAGAATGAAGGTATTCTGTCATAGATAAGCTAAGTCTTGTGGAAGAACTATTGGATTTGGTTCAGTGTAGCTACAGTGAAGAAGAATTTGGGACAGTCATTAGTTTAATAGAGAAATGTAAGATTTTTTTTGAATGGTATGTTAGGGCAGTTTTTTTTATAATGCTGGTGATGTGTGTGTGTGTGTGTGTGTGTGTGTGTGTGTGTGTGTGTGTGTGTGTGTGTGTGTGTGTGTGTGTGTGTGTGTCTGTGTGTTTATAATATTGTGGGGGGGGTGGTGAAGCTAAAGTTGCACTTTTGTTTCTTGCTATGCTTGTTAGTAGACCATTAGGTGTGTTTGCTTTTAGAGGTTTAATGAACTCTTGGATATGGTAAACTGTTGACGCAGGAACTTGAGGTGGTTAACTGGCTATATGTGTTTAAAATGCTATTATTACTGTAATGAGGATAAATCAGCTGAGTTTTGACCTTTGCATTGTGGGATAGGAGATAACTTGCTGTGCATGCTAAGTGAGGTTGAGTAGTTACTTTGGGGGGGGGGGTATCTGAGTTTGGAATAAAGTGAACCATGTCTTTAAGTGGTTGTCTGATGCAGGAGTTTATGGGAAAACATAGGAGACTATTTAAGTAATTATCTTGGGTTGGCATGAGACCTGGGGATGGGAGAGAAACAGACTGAGCAAGAGTTTACCTGTCAGTGTGAGACAATAAAGCCCTGCATACTCAGAGGTTTTCTGAGAAGAGTAAAAAAAGTAAAATGTGTACCTGCCCTGCTGTTATGAAAGTTTGCTGTTAATTTTCTACATTAAAATAGGATCTTTGCTTGTTTATTGACAGTGGAGTATGATTCTCACTCTGAGTGTGGCAGGCAATGACCACTATTGTTGTGATTGTGATGTCATTCACCACCACAGTTCAGATCACAGACATTTTTCCCAGCAATAGTTGCCTCGATATTTTATCTTGTTCCTTACAGTTTTATCTTCTTCCTCTACAAAGCCACCCTGAATTCTATGTAAATGGGTGTAGGTAAGAACAATAGTTCAGGCTATGTATGAAGACCCAATGACACAAGTAGGAACTGTTTTTTGACTCACAGATGGATTCCCAGTGGGAGTTGATGTGCATCAGGGTTCAGCTCTGATCCCACTGCTGCTCATCCTGTTGATGGACTGTATTAAAACACAGATCAGAGGGGACAGATTAACATCACTCAGCCAGTTGAAAGAAGCAGCAAAATAAACTTATATAAACACAGAACAGATTTATTAAAACCAATCTCTAGCACTTCGGCCACAGCCTTCTCGGAGTACAAAAACACAAAAGAACACATCCCTTATATATAACACTTAATTACATCAATAACTTAATTTAAATAACAATTAATTACATAATTGCTTTCCAATTGCATTCCTTATTCATGCCCCTAGGGGCTAAAGTATCATACTTCAAGATAAAAACTGTTTCGTTATAATGCAATTTTTCTTTTAAAGCAATCTCATCATTTTCAGCAATTTGTTCCAAAACACATGCTTTTAAATGACACAATTCCCCACCATGAAACATGTTAAAATGAAGGGCTACAGGACTCTCCATATTATTCCTTCTAACATCTCTAATATGTTCCTGTAGCCATACCCTAAAAGTACATTTGGCCTTGCCTATATAAAATAGGCTACAACTACATGAAATAGAATAAATCACTCCTTTTGTACTACATGTAAAATAACCAGCTGGGGAAAACTTCAGTCCATTAATTTTTCCAAAGGAACTCGATATATATCCACATACAGAACAACCACCACATGGGACAGTATTATATATGTTTCTCCTTCTCTGTATAATTTCATCAGGGGGCTCAAAATTATTATGTACAAACATATCCTTAATATATCTTCCTTTTTTATGTGAAATTAAAGGATATCTATATACATTTTTTACCTTATTCTTACCCTTGAGAAGAAAATCCCAATGATCTTTAATTGTATCCACTACTTCTTGACTAAAAATATTGTAACTCGTTACAAAATAAACCTTCCTATCCCCACTTATCACTGTATCCTTTACCCTCAAGTAGTTATTTAGACTCCTTTGTCCAAAATCCTGGCTATGGTGAAATAGCAATTTCCTCATAGACTGGAGTATAAGATCTTTACTAAACCCTCTTTGTTTAAATACCAAACAAGTTTGAATCAATTCATGGCTCAAAACATCTGGGTCACTACATAATCTACTGACTCGTAAAAGCTCATTAAAGGGTAAGGCACAAAGCATATGCATGGGGTGAAAACTATTACTATCAAGAACGTGCAATAGCATAGCCAGATTTGCCACAGGTAATCCTTATAGAACTCATCACTGTATTAATCTAAAGCACCTTGGATGGCTTGAATTTCACCAGCATCTAAAATATAATCAACTGACCATCGTCCACAAAATACTGTATCAACCTGACAAAACACCCATCCTATCTAATCTTATCCACCCCTATGAGAACCTTAAGTCCCTAAGATCATCACAAAAATCTCTTGTATACATCAACAAATCAAACAATAGAGCTGGAGACTCTGTTTTCTATTTCCATTGGAAAAACCTGGAACCTACTTCCCTCTGAACTTACCACACTTCCCTCAACTACTCTGTTTAAAAATAAGCTTAAGCTCTTCCTAAAAACACACTGGGTGTGCCCCTGTTCTAAACCGGACAGACCAATTTATCCATTTTTACCTGAATGACTCAAGATTCTCATCTCTGAATCTACTTCTTCTCTCTAACTTATTTTGCCTCTTTTCTCTAAATCTATTTCATATTAAATACTACTGTGCTTCCTCTCCATCACAGTCCTAGCTAGTACGGGATTCTTTAAAGTGACTCATATTACTTCTAGATGTATTACCTAACTGCGTCTCCATTTCATTTTCCTTATCTTCCTTTTCTACCTACATCGACACTATTGCTTTCTTCTCTTCTCTTAACTAGTACTCTTCAGTAACATTTATATGTAACTTCTTATTAACTATACTAAGTCTATTCAAATATGTGTAACCTTCGTTATGTACTTGTAAACTTGCAGCCTTCTCTGTTTAAGAAAATGTATATGCATTCTAAATATGTATTTTCTGTAGATGTGAACTTTGTTTGAATTGTGTGGAGCTTTTCTCCCCGGGCCTCTACTGAAAATGGACATATATCCAGCTAGACTAGCCCATTCAACAAATGTAAAATAAAAAATAAAAAAAAATAAACATCATTAAATTTTCTATTTCCAGAACTGACATCTAACTCCAGATCCAAAAATGCAACTTTCTTTCCTACTTGCAGTCCATCAAAACTCAAACCAAAACAATTATTGTTCAGCTCTCCAACAAAGGTCTCAATTAAATTTTCACCAGTTTTGCACAAAAAAAATTAAATCATCAATAAAATGTGCATAAAAAACTACATTATGAATAAAACAAACTTTTTTGATACAAAAATTCAATTTCAAATAAACCCATTACAAGGCTAGCATACATGGGTGCAAAACATTGCTGTGCCGTGTAATTGATTATAAATACATTTATTGAACTAAAAAAAAAAATGTTTGCTAAACAAAAATGCAATAACTCAATAACATAATAACGCAAAGGATTATTCCCTAGAAATAACTGCATGGCTTCCAAACCTACATTATGTAGAATACTAGTATAAAGACTTTTCACATCAATCACCATTCAGTAAAAGCCTTTACCACATTTAACTGATGTGACTTTATTAATAAAATCAAAATAATCCTGAACATATGATTCTAGTTTTGTTACATAATTTACAAAATGAAAATGTAGCAATTTTCCTACAAAATGTAAGAAGTATTTATCTGCCACTACTACAGGACAACCAGGAGGCTGCTCCATGCTCTTATGAATTTTACGTAAACAATAAAACTTAGCCATGGAACTGCCCTCAACCTTAAATTTGACCTCTACATCATGTTTTGTTAAGTAGCCTAATCTCAAGCCTTTTAACAAGGGTCCCTTAGAATTTTCCATAGCTTTATAATATACAGACCTATTTGCAACTTCATAAACCCTTTCATCTAACAAGTGGTCCATACAAATATTAAAATAATGGGAATGATGAAACACTACTATTTTCTGACCCTTGTCGGCAGGTTTAATAACAATGTCACGTCTTGTACTTAAATCCAGCAATGATTTCCATTCATTTCTACTAAGATTATATTGAATGTTATTTTTATCAGAAAAAAAAAGTTTTTTGATTTCTTCTCCAAGGCGTATTTTACCATTACTGAAAATTGCTGTATATTCTCATTATTAAAAGCAGGAATGAATCTACTCTTATATCGTACACGTGATGTATCCAATAAACAATATGCATTTAGGTCATTCAAAGAGTCAGCAGAAGAATCACAAGAAAAATACATTTCATCTTCATCATCTGATGAAGAAGATAACATTTCTTCATCCTTTTCAATACTACCATCAAAAAAATCTACTAGATGTAACTTTCTACATAAAAAAAACATTTCCATTTGTAATACATACCACCACGGAAAAGCCACTGGGAAAAATTTTAACCCTTTTTGTAACACTGACAGTTCAGTATTAGATAGTTGCACATTAGATAAATTTACAATTATACCACTAAAATCCCTAACTACAACATGTTCTAACAAATCACTTACATATAGCATATCAATATCGAGTCCTTTTACTATTAAATTTCTGTCCATCTCTGTTGCCATCATAATGTGTTCTCTTGCCGTATCTGTTTTCTCCTCCACAAACATTGTGCTGATTAACAGGGTCCCGAAAGTTCTTTTCCTTCCAACAATTAGGTTGCTTAGGTTGAGGTAAAGAACACTATCCAGCATCCTCATTTTCCGATTCACCAGCACTGTTGGTCACATCCAAAGAGGCAAAAGAAACATTCAACTGCTGTTTTAACTTACCGGAAGTACTCCCCCGGTTTCCTGTTTTATTAGACATAGTCACGAAGGTCTCTTTCAAGTTTTTCAATTTTTCTTTTAATAATATTCTCTGAAGCCCCTTCAAGTCTATTATTTAATGTAACCAGTACTTCTTGAAAATGAGGAGCCCCAAGTTCATTTGACAAGATGGAACAAGAGACAGTGATCTCTTCCTTAAGTTTTTGCTGCTTAACAGCATCCCTTTCCATTAAAATCTGTAGCCATTCTTTCACACACTTGTGTGCAGCCGCAATAAGGAGTGATTTATTCTATTTCATGTAGTTGTAGCCTATTTTATATAGGCGAGACCAAATGTACTTTTAGGGTATGGCTACAGTAACATATTAGAGATGTTAGAAGGAATAATATGGAGAGTCCTGTAGCCCTTCATTTTAACATGTTTCATGGTGGGGAATTGTGTCATTTAAAAGCATGTGTTTTGGAACAAATTGCTGAAAATGATGAGATTGCTTTAAAAGAAAAATTGCATTATAACGAAACAGTTTTTATCTTGAAGTATGATACTTTAGCCCCTAGGGGCATGAATAAGGAATGCAATTGGAAAGCAATTATGTAATTAATTGTTATTTAAATTAAGTTATTGATGTAATTAAGTGTCATATGTAAGGGATGTGTTCTTTTGTGTTTTTGTACTCCGAGAAGGCTGTGGCCGAAGTGCTACAGATTGGTTTTAATAAATCTGTTCTGTGTTTATAGAAGTTTATTCTGCTGCTTCTTTCAACTGGCTGAGTATTATTTTTGCTTATTTTTTATACTGTGGTATTGGGGACAGATTAATACAACTGCAATGTGCAGATGATGTGGCATTACAGTCTATGAACAAGACTTTCAGCAAATAGTAGGGAAATGGAAAGCAAAACTGAAGGCACATGGTATAAAAATGAGTACAGGCAAGATAGTTGCCATGGCAGCAAATGGGCC
The DNA here is from genome assembly GCF_019279795.1 of Protopterus annectens. NCBI lineage: Eukaryota > Metazoa > Chordata > Ceratodontiformes > Protopteridae > Protopterus > Protopterus annectens. The sequence continues at coordinate 283,676,440 of NC_056726.1, read as the reverse complement.
TATTAGAAGAGACTGGAAGTTGATTTAAAAGGGGAAAATAGTGGAACAGATGAACAGTTTTAACTACCTGGGAGGGGTGGTTGAGGAGACTGGAAGTCTGAATGACGAGGCTACTGACAAGTGGCACAGAGTGTCATGGGTAGTGCATGACAGAAGAATGCCTAAGAAAATGAAAAGCAAGGTGGACAAAACAGTGGTGCAACCAGTTCTGTGGTATAGAAACTGGGGCAGTAAAGGCACAGCAGTTGAGGAAGCCAGAGGTGATGGAGATAAAGTCCATGAGATGGGTGGTAGGATTCATGCATAATGTGGGACAGAAGAAGAAATAAGGACATCAGAGCAGTGGTTTGAGCACATTTGCAGGTAAGCAAAGGACAAGCTGGTGAAGAAGATTTGGGAGAGACAGGAAGAAGATAAGAGAAAATAAAGGCATGCAGCAAAGAGATGGAAGGATTGTGTGAACAAAGGCCTGTCACAGTCATGCATTACCATCGAAGAAGGTAGGAGAGAGAAAGACTGAACAGACTAAGACAGTAACATTTGATGCAACACTTTGACCCCATGTAGAAAATTGGAAAAAGGGGAGTCAATGATGATTGATGGGCATGATTAATGACTCTGTGACATTCGTGGTCTGTACTGCTACTGCAGATTCATTACACTATACAATTATAAACAATTATGCCTGCCAGGCTTCAGAAATGAGTAATATAGTGTCCCTTTAAATGTCAGTGTAGCAGACTGCTAACCAATCATAATTAAGTTTGATTGTCACATTTAGAGTATAACCCCATGCTTTATTTTCCCTTCATAGGCAAGATGGATATTTTGTTCTGCTAATGTCTGATTAAGAGAAAGGCAAAAAAAATGTCTTTATTTATGACAGGATAGCAGACCAATGGACTCTGTAACAGCTGTTGGGAAGACAATTCTATTCCCAATCTTCATAATCAAATTATCCCCTTCTATTCCCCATTCATATTATACATAGGTGATATTGTTTACTTCTGCTGTATCCACACTCTCCCCACATTACAACAGCATCTGAAATCAGGCTTTCATTGCTTCATTCAATGGATTAAGATCAAAGGTCTTATTCATAACTCCTCCAAACCAAAAACTTTGTTCCTTGGCACCAAGCAAAAAAATTTCAACAGAAATGGCAACTGCCTTATAGTTCAAGATCAGAATTTCACCCCTCTAGGATAGGTTTCATCTTTAAACATCTTGGGCTACAGCTAGACTTCCCTTTCTCCATCAGCAAATATTTAGAAAGCACTCATAGAAAGATCAACTCCATTGTCTTTTGGGCACATAGAATGTTCAGTTTTCTCTTCTTTGCTACCACATAAGCCATAGGAAAGGGTATTCTTCTCCTAAACTCAAATATAGACTCCTTCTTATGGATTCTGCCTCATCTAAAAACTCTACCACCACATAATCCATCTCAAACCATATCTGTTACTCCATCTCCACCTCACCTAGATATGAATATAACTGCCTTGCTTTGGAAAAAACAAATGGCTCCTAGTTAAGTAAAAAGTAACACTACTCCTATGTTGTTAGTTAGACAAACTCCTACATGAACAGTCATTTCATCCTCTGAATACCAAACTAATAGGACAAGTAACCTCATACAACATCAGAAACCACTGGACATTCAATTTCTTAAAACACATCAATCTAGACTATATACTTCTGACAAGTCTTTTTCTATGCTTTGCCTCATCATCTGGGAATCACTCCAAACAGATCTCAAGACACATCAACTTTACCTAAATTGTGTGGTCTTTTAAAATATCACACAAAATTCAAGCTAAATGTACTTGCAAGGCCACATAACTTAGACTAGTCCACTTTTTTCCATTATTTTTCACCACCATCACATGTTTTGCCCCTTCATACGTCTTAAGATTATATCATAATTTTTGTATATACTGTTATATTCACATATTTTCATGGACTTACATTTTATGACTGCACAGTTATGAACTTAAAATCATTATACAGCTTAAATATTTGTATATGTTGTCTGTTATACCCATTTCTTTTCCTTCCTTTTCAGTAAGCAACTGAATCATTAGTATGGTTTAATTATTGTAACCCTAATTGTTTTCTCAGATTGTTATGTCAATGTACCTTTATTACGTAGTCCTCAAATAAACTCTTTGGTGCAGTCTACTGGGCTAAGACTGAAATTGGTCAAAACAAATTGGTGCTTTACTCCAGCAAGTAAATTGAATAATTAATTAACTAATTAAATAAATGAATAAATACCCACATACATATATGCAAACACGCATAAAACTAGTTAGACTTAAAAGTGATGATTTGGTAGGCTTTAAACAATCTGTCATATAAATATTTAAATTGTGCAAGTTAATATCTTATACTAATAAAATAAGTCTCATTTTCTAGAATGTTTGGAAAAAATCCAAATTCACAAATGAATTAATGGAATTTAAAAAATAGTGCATTGAACTGTTCAGATTTTGTAAAATTTTAAATTGTTTAACTTTATAGAAACATGTTATTTCTAAAAACTTCTGTCTGTGTTTCTATATACAGATATAGCAGAATATTGAAACTTTGGATTCATCAGTTTCAATGTTAGTCATGTTTTTTATTGTAATTAAATTATTACTTGATAAAGGTTTCAGTTTTCAGGATGAAAAATACTTTTCAGCTCTTTTTGTAAATATTATTGTGAAGGCTGCCAGCCTAGCCAGATAGAATTTTATAGATAATTATGTCATTTGTAAATACTAATGTAAACCACAGGCTTGTTGTCTTAAATGGTAAAAATCGTGTTACATATGGAACTGTAAAAATGTAACAACAATGCACTCTGATGTAAGGAAGTTAAGTCAAGCACTTTATGGCTGTCTTTGATCTTTAAAATTGGCTCCAGCCTGCCTAGATGAATGAATTATTGCTATTGTTTTAGGGCCAGAGTAATGGCCAGAATTTCCATGCATAAATGTCCTTAATGGCTCTGCTTCCTGACCTGTTGTGAGCTTACTAAAGAGTGTAGTAGCCAGCTAGCCTGGGAACCCCAGGAAAGTGTGAAGAATGATGTAATGTGAACCAGGAATGTGATTTTAAAAACAGAAACAATCAGAAAGCATTAAGCATTTTTGCCTTGACCATCCAACTCAGCACTGTCTTGCCCTATATGTACGTTTAGCTTAGACATTGTGTTTTCTCTTAGAAATATCTAGAAACTAGAAAGATTAGGATAAGTGGTTTTCTGTGATGTCAGAACTGTACTACTGAATTATTTTAAGTATTTCTCTGTGGTCTCTGAACTCTTGACTAGAACTGTGTAGTAAAAAATATTGTCTTGTGTTTTGACTATTTATTATTAAATATTTTTAAACCTTCTCAACTGTGGCTGTTTTTGTAGAGATCACTTAAGCTCTTTAGAGTACCTGCATGCCTTTGGTAAAATTGTACAAAGCCACTCTTATAGGTTTAGCGCTTGGCTATATTACCAATTCGGTAATAATATTGCACAGTAATAATTGGACACCTTTTTAAGGGCCTTTGAGTAGCTGGTAAATATTAGTTAATGGTGGCAGCTGATACTACCATATAGTCTGGGAAAAGGGGGCACAGTTGGAGAACCTGTGCCAGTCTTCCCCAGGAATGTCTGTGTGGTTATATAAACTCTGCTCAAAGTGTGTGTGTGTGTGTGTGTGTGTGTGTGTGTGTGTGTGTGTGCGCGCATGTGTGTGTGCGCGCGTGTGCGTGTGTGCGTGTGTGCGTGTGTGTGTGTGTGTGTGTGTGTGTGTGTGTGTGTGTGTGTGTGTGTGTGTGTGTGTGTGTGTCAGCTACTTGGGCAGGGACATGAAGCACTGGTTGGACAGAGAGGGTGCTTGAGGTTTTAGCTTGCCCACTAGGCTGAGATCTGGACCCTATAGCTGTGCCAGTGGGGAGTCTTATTGGGGACCTGGAGAGCAAGGGAATGACCAGCCCTGGACTGACTGTGATCTCTGTGTACTCTTAAGGGAAATTGCACTTTAATGTGTGTATTTGTTATCCTTTCTTCCTATATGAGATGCCCTCACTGGTGTTAATGGTGAGGACTCAGGATCCTTGATTACTGGGCCAGGGCATGGGCATCACACTGGTGAAGATTCATTTACTACTCAAATCAAGAGTATATTTAGGTTCATAGGTTCATAGATTAGTACTAAGCTAACTGCCCTTGCGAGCCATTTTAAGCCTAGCCAAGTATCCCTTGTGAGACTCAAACCCTGCACCTTGTGCTTGCAAGGCAAACACCTTAACCATTAGGCCACCCATTTGTGTTAAACATATGTAATGAGCAAGAAATATTAGAAGTGGCTGAGAGTTTCAGCAATTTTTGAACCCTGCTACTGACAATTATTTAGAAAATGCAGACATTCTATTGGAGGTATATGTGAAATGCTTTAAGAAGGGGGGGGGCTCTCACTTTCCACTGCCTAATATTCATAATTTTTTTTTCTTCTGTGTATCAGAGACTTGTGCTTCCTACACAAGAGTGCCTTTGTAAAGTATTTTATGAACTAAAATATACTTTTCTATTAATAGACTTGGTGACTGGAGTTATTAATCATGTAGTCCAGTCTTCTGTTTTGGTGGGAGGTGGGTCCTATATCTATCTTCAAAGTGGAGGAAGTAATCAGAACACTGAGGAAGGCTATCACAATCAGCAATGAGCATGTGAACAAATGAGCAAAAACAAAAAATAGATCTGCTTTTGGAGCTGCAAGCCAGCAGCCATAATACTAAACGACAGCTGCTATAATTTGATGAAGCTAATGCAGCCTCACAGGAAAGGACAACCACTTCTGACCAATATCTGGTAGGTTTGCAGCATCAACTCATTACAAATCATTAACAATTAGCCACTAAAGTTTTCTATTAAGTCTATTTATGGACAATTTTAGGCCAATAAATAGACTTAAAAGAAAACGTCATGGACGTTCAGAATTGCCATCTAGCTGAAACACCTGATGTTCTTAAAGGGTAATTTCCATATATCCCATGTTGCCTCTAATACAAGAGGTTTAAGGTATCACACAGTGGAAAGTCTAGTTTTGCTAGATTTTTCTTTTGTGTGATTCAACTGATTGTTTTTTCTGTGTGACCTTTTGACTCATTGTTTTAGTAAGTTAAGGAATTCTGGAAATTGTATGCTGGAGAGAACAGTTCAGTCAAAGATGCACAGCTGTAATGACCTACAAAGCTGTTAAGTTACAAACCTTAATAGTCAGTAGGATTTTGTGCTCATTTCATCATCATGCAAACAAGTCAATGATGAGCTTTTCCTCAATGTAACACTCGAATATCTCTGAATGACTTTCTAATGTTGTGAAGCTACTTCAGCAAAAGATCCGAACTACAGTACCCCCACAGTGCTAATTTCTCTGAATATCCCCTTTATAAGAGTGGGAGGATTCCACTTTGTGAAAATACTCTTTCCTTGTTAATTTATTGTATTTATTTATTTTACAGCCGGGTTTATCCAGCTGAACTGATAGCCCTTTTCCAACGGAAACCTGGGGAGAAATGCTCCACAACATTTTCATTTAAAATTTGAACAGTAAAAGGTATGTAAACAGGAAGACTTCCACAGTTCTTAAGTTGAAAATACACAAAAGGAAATATAAATTTCTAAGTTGAGAAAAGTACAATCTAAAGTTTGACTCAGATTTTTGGAATTACTATGTAAAGATTAATGGAGAACAAATATCGGATGAATCCAAAAAAATGTATTGAATTATACGTATGGTACCTCTTCTTCATTATATTGGTGATTGTATACATGGAAATTTATGAATAGGAGTTTCTATACTCCACATGAAATAAATCTTATACTTAAAGCAGTGAAAGTAAATGTTGGAAATGTGATGAATTACTAAAGGCCAACTGGGTTCACATGTTCATTGAATGTAGAAATGTTGTTCAATACTGGAAGGACTTCAGATATTTTGTAAATGCTTTATGGTCTGATAACTGTCATATTTCTAACTCACTAATCCTATTCAATGTTCCTGTACCTAATGTAATACCTAAATCTCAGATTCAGTTACTCTAGTAAATTCTTGCAATCGTCAGAAAATGTATTACTTTGAACTGAAAAAGTAAACAAGATTGGATGTTTAAAGAGTTTATTAATTTAGCAAAACTTTTTGTAAAAAAGAACTGCAAACCATTTGTTATAGAACTCATAACATTACTTATAAAAAAATAGCATGGCAAAAATTGGAAAACCTTTTGAACAAATACTGATAACTTCTCATGGATAAAATGATTGTTTATCATGGATGAATGTAAATATTGTAAATAGTTTTGTTATTGTTTTATTGCATTTGTTATATGTACATTTGTGTATGTTTATAATGAAAACAAAATAAAAATGTTTTTGAAAAAAAAGATGTTTTTTGTCATCAAAACATGTGGTTTATAAAAACAAAGTGCTGTATAAGGCAAACAGATGCACTATTTCAGCCCTTCTGTATGTGTCAAGGGAAAGGGATAATGACAACTGACAGCACTATTTGGAAACAGTTTAATAGTCATGTTAGTCAGGTTTTATATTTCATGCACATTTTGAATGATGTGTGGCAGTAAGCAAAGGATTCTCAAAAAGGCCCATAAGTCACTTGCAATATTCCCAGTCACTGGAGTAAGTTAGCATTACAGGACAAAGTACTGCTACATGATGAGATGGGCAAACCCAAATTTATACCAGGGTTGTCATGTACACCCCTACATGATTTGGAAGGTAAGCACTATTAAGTCCTTGTAATGGGTGGCAAAAACTTCTATGCATATCTACTTAAAGATGAATATGTTTTGACATCTTATGGCCCCTGTGATCATTTGTATAGTATTGCCCTTATATACCATGTTCCTGCTAGGTAATTAACCAGCTGTTTAAGCAAATTTGTACCATTTACCTTTGCTGCTGGTAGCACTACATATCAGTTTAGTATTATATATTGCTGTTTGGTGAGAATACGTTAGTGTAAAGGAAGTCATTTCTCAAGTATTATATATTATTTTTGTTTGTTTCTTTGTTTAGTTATTTAACATGGACTGCTTCAAAAATTTTCTGGATTCCTATTTGGCACTATGATTGATTGCTAGTAAATTGTTTTTACCTGATACCTTTTTTATAGAATTAAATAATAACAGTTTTGGAAATCAGTGAAAGGAATTGTATACATATGCACATTGTAAGTTTTATTTGAGTCTATTTCTGTTTTGGTTTGCTCTCATTTATTTAGAAGAAGGAGGGCCAGTGAGGTTGTTTTTTTTTTTTTTTTTTTTTTTTTTTTTAAGAATCAGCTCAACTGCCATTATTATTTTGATGTAAACATGAAGGCTTGTAGGTCTTTAATTCCTAGGCATGTACTGCCTAGCTCTGCGTATGACATTATTATTATTATTATTATTATTATTATTATAATTATTAATACTACTACTACTGCTGCTGTCAGGCTTACAATGAAAGCACTGTCACAGTTTCTATTAAAAAGGTATCAATATTTTCTTTGTCAGCAATACTAGATTAGCATAAATAAAAGATATAAGGAGTGTTTCACAGAGTATAAAAGGTATACAAAGTTCGGTACGCATTCTATACGGATCAGATTATAAGCATAAATAACAGAATATATCATAACTGCAGGGCATTTTCTTAAAAAATGAAGAAGCTTAATTTAGGTAAGGAAGTTATAGATAATGCATGTAAACTTTATCTCTTAGAATTCATACTGCCAGAAATAAAATTATGCTTGATACTCCCCTACTATGCTGTTAGCAGAAAGAAAATAAAACAAGTAAAACTCCTATTAAATCAATTTTAACTGATTTAAAATCATTATTGTGTAATCAATGAGGGTTGCATCCAGGAAACAGATGTTGTTTTAGATAGAAAGAACTGCTTGGCAAGAATATCCTCAAATAAATGCTTTGCATTACAAGAAATTGTGCAAGCCTTGTTAGGACACACTAGATAATAAACAAACTAGATTTCACATATTTCCTTGGAGTGCATACACTGTGATCAATAACTATTTTTTTCCTGGTCTCAGTTAATAGTATACAATGGAAAAAGGTGAAAATGAAGATATGCAACACATTTACTCTTGTTATTGCAAATTTTGTGGTTTGTTTAAAATCTTCTTTTGCAATTATTTTTTCTGCTATTTGTAGTTCAGATTTGTTGTTTATAAAACTGAATAAACACATTTTTAATGATATTCATATTTTATAATTACTGGGCTCAAATTCAGAGAATGTACCTCTTACCACCAGCATGAATGCTGACTATATTCTGAAGATAACATGGACACACAATGCTGATTTTTTTTTTTTTTTTTTTTTTGTATTTTGCTGAAATATCCTGCTTTAAATGCAAACAGAAGACTAGTTAATAACCATTGGATACTACCAAGGTGTTTTGTTTTTATCAGAGGAGGAGGCATGCCAAAAAAGTGCTATGTAAGGTACAATCATGTATGACTTCTACCCTCCTCTAGGTGTCATATGAAATTACTAATGACAGTCTAATATATATATGGCCTTCATAACCTCATTAGACAGTTTAATGGTCATGTTAAATAAATGTTGTAAATGGTTGTTAAAGTTGTGTTATTTTACAACTGCCTACTGTTCTCTAAACTGTATTTTTATTTTTTGGGTGTTAAAGATGCGGAACTTTACAACTGCCCACTGTTTTTTACCATCTTTTACTTTCATTTCCTCAGCCTCAAGCCAGCTGGGTCCCATTTGTGGCACCTATCTTGCAGCAAACAACACCACTAACACAAGTAAAGCCAATGGGAATTCCAACTGTCCTGAAGAACCTTGCAGAACTTAAATGTTTGTCTCACTATACTACAAAGGGCATTAGTTTTTTTTCTTTATTTTACTGTAACACTTAATAGAGTGAGCATAACTGCATGAGCCAGCAGCAGGGATTTCAGTTCTTATCCCCCTCCCCCATGCAAGACATTCAGGGTTCCAAATTGCATGTTTGTAAAACACACCACTCTAAATTATAATACTACCCCTTAAAGTCTCAAAAAACAAAAACGCTTGACCATCTGTTTTTTCTATGAGATATATCCCCACTACCATCCCAGTTTGTCTCTTAGAGTCAACAATAGCTGACTCGTTCACTTACAGCCCTCATACAAGGACATTTCTTAAGGCATCCATCTGTCAAATCACAAGGGTCTCACTAATATTTTTTTAAAACAGCATTAGTAACAACAAAAGGACTAACATTACAGATGTGACTTTAGAGCAAGTAATAGTTTATTTTTTAATTGCACATATCTTGCTCGGCTCATCCCACTCTGTTCATCCTACGGGATCACTCCCCTACCCTGCCCACAGTTCCAACCCACACCGCTCTCCTACATTTACACCTACATAACCACTCCCACCATCCTATACCCTCCAATCAGATGACTTCTTATACTCAACAACTGCCCTATAACCCATATTAACTAAGCATAACCTACAACTCATCTCTAGTACTTAACTAAACATAAGCGACGACTAAACACTAGTACTTAACTAACTGCCTTCAGTACACACCCAGTCACTAAACATACATTACCCATACACATTCCTTACATTAATCCCACATTAGACAGAAACATATACCTACTTACCCTGCATCCACTGACAATACAATATATTACTCTATCAATTCCCTACCCTCCTCCTCCTATTAATAGCTGCACAGCTCACAATCTATCATATACATCTCAACATCACATGACAGTACCAAACCCCCACAACTCCCCACCCATCAAAAGAAATAGAAACCTCCATTATCACTGCTGGTAACATCTTTAATATAAAGAACAACTCCCTATACACATTGAACCTTGACCCCCCTCAAAATACAGCTGCGTGCATCATTAACATATGATAAAGCATTACATGGATTCCTAAAAGTGATAGTTAATATTACTTCACAACTAACTAACTAATTTTTAGTGGAGATATACATTCTGATCACTCGTCTGGTCAGGATAAAACAGACAAAAATTTGTGGGTTCTGTTCAAGCAGCATTATTGCACACAAACACATCAGAAATGAGGCTTATAAACAGACTGACTACCACACTCATACATGTTAACACCCTGGCTGTTCTCTCAAAATGGCACTGCTGCCAGCATGTGTTCACTAATTATATGCACGTGCTTACATCTGGAAATGCTTCTTAAAGGTACATACACATGCTCTGATCTACATTCTTCCTCTTTGAGAAATAGTCCTTATAAGAAATGACAGTATTCAATGACATGCAATTAACAGGAATGCTCTTTTGACATGTAGTTATACAGAACTAGTAATTTGACATGCAATCATATAAAACTAGACACACATAAAACAATTATGCCCAAGTTGCTGGGTATTTTACACTAGGTCTGGAAATACGACTTGAACATGTAACATAAAAGTCAGAATTGGATCTAGCAATGGGGATTGTCTTCATGGAATGTTTAACTTTGGGGACATCTGGGACATCATCAGGAACAGGAATGGATACTGTGACATGTTCCTCGGTGCAAACATTATCAGGGTTGCTCTGAGATCTAGGGTCTGTATCACAGGTACAATGCTGCAATATCATTTCTGATACAGGAAGATGTGTGTGATTTCTCCTGTACTCTATACCCTCAGATTCCACTAATTAGAATCTTGGCTCAGCACATATACCTCTCACTTGACCAATTTGATCAAAGCTTTTCGCTGTTTGCATCCTCACTGTCTCTCCTTCTTTTAATGGACAAAGAAATCTGCTCATTTTATCATAGCTGGATATCTGAGAAGAATGCTTCTTGAAAAGTTGGGCTTTGATTGGCCTGTACTGGTAAATAAATGGCCTACATAAGTAAATTTTGGAAGTCTGGATTTGCAATTCAGAGTACTGAGCTTTAAATTCTCTTTATGCAGTCTGTCCAGAACTTTCCTGAGGTTTCTGTCATGCTCTGCTTCACCATTACCTCCAACTCCAATCATCAACTATTATTGCACATGGGTAACCTGAAAATTTTGCCCCATTGCACGCTGAAAGACTTCACTGGCAGAAATGTTTTTCAAAAGGCATCCCGAGGAATCTGTATCTACCAAATGGGGTACTGAATGTAGTCAGGAGTGAAGATTTATGATCAAGCATTACTTGCCAAAATGAACTCTTTGCATCTAAGACAGAAAAAACAGTGGCATTTGGCATGAGGGTTGCAACCTCCTCGACTGTATGCATAGGATGATGAGGTCTTTTTAATGCCTTGTTTAAGTCTCTTGGGTCAATACATATTCTGATTTCATCTGACTTTTTCTTATGAGCAGCTACCATGGACGACACCCACTCAGTTAGTTTTGTGACTGGACAAATCATACCCTGCTGCACCATTTTGCCTAACTGGACCTTGACCTTGTCCTGCATAGCTATTGGAGCTCTTCTTGCTGGTATGACCACTGGACTGACCTCTGGGTCTACTTTCATGGAGTACACAACTGGAAGTTTGCCTAGCTTGTCACCAAACACATCAGCATACACAGCACATGGCATCAGTAAAGCTGGAACTGGGACATGTGCTTACAAGATGTACTTCTTTGGTAAAAGAAAGCAGTTTCATTCTCAAACTATCTCTGAGACCCAATAATGACTGCACAGGTCTTTGGACTACATAAAATTGCAATCTGTAAGTGTTCCCAGCTGAATAGCATGAATGCATTACTGAGCCTTCTGTTTGGATCTCTTCAACTCTATAAGCAACAAACTTCACACAGTTGCCCAAATTAAGTTACTCACCAGCACTCACTTTAGCAAATATTTCTGCTGACATTACATAACACTTTGAACCAGTGTCTACGTTGAGCTCTGTGGGTTTACCATTGATCAGGACAGTACAAAATACTTCATTCTTTGGCAACAAAATCTACTGCGTTAACCTTTTCCTAGACCACTGACAGCATCTTCATAGAAAGTAGGATTGCAGCTATCTATAGGTCTATATCCTATGAGCAAATTGCACAAATTGCGAATCCTCATAATATCGAACGTACCAGACCTCAAAGTGCTGTTTCTGAGATTGCGGTGCAGTGAAGAATGGGTTATTTGCCCTTTCCTCACTGTAGTGTGATCTCGGAGTTGGAATATATATTTAGTGGGGGGGGGGGGGCACAGCCCCTCACAATAGGAAGATCGAGGTCCGGTACATTCGATATTATGAGCATTGGCAATTTGTGCGATTCGCTTACATGATATAGACCCGCTCTCTACATGATCAGCTTACTTTCTTGAGTGACCATTCTTAACAAGTGAATATGGTTTGCTTGATTTAGAAAACATTTGAAAATGATTCCATTTTTTACACTTGTGGCATTGCTGACCAAATGCTAAGCACTTTTCTCTTTTAGACTCAATGCTGGCTCCACAATTATGACAGTTAAGAATGAGACTTGACTTGGGTTTTGCTGACTCACTCATACTGTACTGAGCATGCTCCTTTTACTAAGCTTGTCTTGGAACTTGCTAGATAGTTGAGGGCCTCCCTGCCACACCTACAGGGTTGCTGTTACCTTGTGCTTAGGCCTATTTCGGCTTGCCACGTGTTGCTTGCTGTCTACATTTACTCTAGAGGCTGCTGAAACCGTACTTTTACCACTTGTAAGCATACTTGTATGGCTTTCTGTGGTCATAGATTTGACAAATCTCTATGGCTGTGCTTAACATTGTCACTATCAGGAAGCAAAATTTTTCTCACTGCAGCACTTTTAACAACGCACACAAGCCTCTCCTTTATTAACTCATCTTTCTAGTCACCAATTCTGCATATTTTAGCTTTATTTTTCAAGTCTGCGATATAAGCTGCAAAAGTTTCACATGACTTTTTGTCTCTTGTATAAAATAAGTGCCTCTCTGTTGTAACATTTGTCTAGGGGTTGCGCATTTCTCTAAATTTACATTTTAAGCACTCAGGGTCTTCTCTTGATTCCGCCGGTACCACAATATGATGGTTTTCCACTCCTCCTGCATATACTGTCAAGAAATATAAACAGCACATGCAACTTTTTGAAATGGCTGTACTTTGACTGCACTTTGCAATATAACTGTATTTTGTATCCAGCAAACTCTTTGAAATAATTGCACTGTAATAAAGCACATACTGTGCAAACACTTTGCACACGCTGAGATACTTCAAACAACTCTAGTTATACTTTGAATGGCTTTGATCAATACAAAATAGTAGCTTATGCCCAAAACATAGTCTTTTACTAAAAAACATGCAGTTGCCTTGCTCTTTAAGCTTAATTTGTCCTTTTATTGTACTCATTATGCCCTTTTAACCTCTTATCATGCTCATTATACTTTTCTTGTGCCCATTTTACTTTAAACATGCTCGTTGTGTAAACCAAAGGTAATTCTGAGCCCCATATGTATAGTTCTGCTAGTTTTATCAAATATTGCAGTTTCAAACATTGTATTTAATTAATAATGTGGCTTGTGCCTTTCGTTTGTTTAATAATATGTTTTAGTGCTACTTGTTTGAGTATTTGTTTTGTGCCTTATAAATGCACTATTTAATTTTCTTTGCCAAATAAATCATTTGTGCAGTTTTCTTTACCTTTAGCTCATTTCTAGCCCTTTTTTGTTTGTCTGTGCTCCATTTCACTCAACCTGCTTAGTCTGCCTTTACCTTTAACTCTGCATCTCATGGCTTGAAGAAGTAGACCTCTTGATCCCAGTTTTGACACCATGTGGCTCATCTGGTCAGTATAAAACAGACGAACATTCATGGGTTCTGTTTAAGCAGCTTTATTACACACAAACACATCAGAAATGAGGCTTTGTAAATTGAACTTAAATAAACTTATAAACAGACTGACTACCACACTCATAGATGTTAACACTCTGGCTGTTCTCTCAAAATGGCACTGCTGCCTGCACATGCTCTGTATTTCTATACACGTGCTTACCTCTGGAAATGGTTTGTAAAAGTACATACACACACTCTGATCTACACTCCCAACTCTGGGCTCCCAACAAAACCTATCACCTCACCATCATACCCACTAAACCTCACCAGAAAAACTCCAATCTCCTAATATTAAACAAAAACCTTAGAAGTATTCTCAACAAGACCATTGAACTCCACTCGACCCTCTCACACTACTCACCCAATATAGTTGTGTTAACAGAAACATGGTTTAAAGTAGAGATCAAGAGCAATATGATAGCACCCCCTGGCTAGAACATACATAGACAAGACCAGATAGGATAGGAAAAAGAGATGGAGGAGTAGCCATGCTATACAAATAAATCTAACCCTCAAAACTATAGGCATAAGCATCTCAGATGTCACAAATGCAGCAATACTACTAACTAAACGTTTACTTAATTCCAAAAAGCAACTAAACATAGTAGGTGTCTGCATCACACCAGGGAATAATATTCCTGCCCTAGAGCATATCCTACATTGGGCAAATAAGCACCTCCCCCAAGAAACAATTATACTAGGATACTTAAATATTGATTGGTATTCCTGTAACTCAAATACACTCATAAACCACATTTCTCTGTATGGTGTCTCCTATCAAATCCAACACATCACCAGCATAGACAAAATCTCAAAAAAAGAATCAATCCTAGATTGGATAATCACCAATTAACCCAACCTCTCTCAACTCACAGGCTGTCTTCCTGATAGCCTTAGTGACCACCACCCCTTCTTTCTACTATGGCAGCAAATAAACTCCTCCAAAACCCCCTCATATCAGCAAATAAGAAACAACATTTTTTTTTCAATCCCCAAGAGTTTATATACACACTCACATCCTAAATAAACATGCCCCACCTAGAACAATTAGGATAGAGCTCTTCTAAAAGCAAGACATAAAGGCTGGGATAATTGGCACCATAACAAAACAATATCCAACTGTCAGAAATACTTAGAACTAAGAAATTCTGCTAAAAACATATAAGACAAGACAAAAAAAAGAATAATTTGCTAAAATACAACTAGAACATCAAGGAAACCCACAAATGTTCTGGTCAGCAATCAAGAAAATCCTTCAGCCTGCTCAAATTATTACCCCCTCCCCAAACACTGACAATACCACAGAGGACATACCCACAGAGTTTAACAAAATTTTCACCAATTCTGTACTCAAACTAACAAACACTAACTACTCCCCCCCACTACTCTCTCTCTCCAATACAAACCAGCAATAACTTTTCCATGCAACCTATTCTTACTGCCACCATGAAAAAATGACTCAAAAAACTCAGACCTAAAACACTATCTGCTAACAGCCTACCCTCACACTATCTCAAAATCACTGCAGAAGCCATTACATTCCCTGTCTCCATCCTCATAAACTGCTCAATCACAGAACAACAGGTGTCAGCTATCTGAAAAATAGCCACATCATTCTGTACATAAAGGTGGCAGCTCTATACAGCTTTCCACCTACCATCCAATTGCCATCCTCTCGCCACTATCAAAAATTCTGGAAAAATGCATCCATACCCAATTCCTCCACTATCTCCTTACTAACAATCTGCTATCCAAAACTAAACATGGATGCCTCCCACACCATAGTACAACTGCTGCCCTTTTAAGCTTCTCTAACTCTGTCAACCTTCTCAGAAATGAAGGTGACCTGGTCTCATCTATCTTTCTGGAGCTCTCAAAAGCATTTGACATGGTCTTACACTCTAGACTGTTAAACACACTATCAGAATTTAAAACCAGCCACTCCACACTTACCTGGTTCCGGAACTATCTTACTGGGAGGCAGTGGTGGCTGGTGACTTCAAATCAAAGGGGGGGGGCTGCAGGAGACAGCTGAATGGGTGAGGCCAAGGGGAAGGGTGTGGTCAACTAGAAAGGGGTGGGGCTATGCTCAAAACCACAAAAACTGGGACTTTAATTAAATATGCTGCCCTGTGTGCCAAACCGTCATTATAAGAGTCCAATCAAGACAAAATGAAGTCTAGAAAAAAAAACATATTTCAATGCATTGGCTACATGACAGCTTACTTAATATCTAGATGGAAACAAAAAGGTTGTGAGGCATGAAAAAATAAATTACTTTTTAAATACATTACTGGAATGCCAGTCAAAATCAAGTGTAAAAAACAAGCAGCACTCAACTCAAACCAATTCTCCTTGCACTGCAGTTCTAATTATAATTTATATTCAGCTTTATAAAAGTACTAAGTAACATGCTGAAAGTAGCAATCTCTGTGATATCCCCACTTGTAAAAATGTTTCTTATCCAAAAAAGACTTGCTTCCTGACAACAACTATCTACTTGTTTCATGGGGGAAACATGATCAAAGTAAAAAAAAAATGAATAGTAAACAAGAAACAAGCTCAAGATTAATTGCTTAAAGAATTACTGCACAGGTTATGGACCACACATGATAGGTTGACATTCTGTTTAGTTTACAGGTAAAGCCTGCAAAGATGACTGCAAGTCTCCAACAAATGTAATGAGCTTCTGAAAATACTGTAATCCTGTCCTTTATTACAAATACTGTCACATGCATTTCAATAACTAAGGCTTATAAGTTATTTAGTTATGTAAATATTCTCTGCATGGCAACAGCAAAAAGGCTTTCAGTGTTGGTAATTATTTAACAGTATGCTTATTAAAGCTTACTTGCATCTTACAATCTCAGACAAGCTTACCTGATGGTCATTAAGGCATTGCTACTTAAACACAGAGCAACAGGGACTGCAACAACATGCATTTTATGAATAATAAGAAGCATAAATCAACAGTATAAAATATTTCGGAAAACAAGAACATTCGGCAAAATCAAGGACAGATGAAAAGCCACTGTAGTACTTGTGCCTACCTTGGATGGGGGGGGTGCTCTGCATACTTACACTGCATAACTGCTCCTTGCCTTGCTTGGACACATCCAGAGTCACTACATGGGGGAGTGGGGTACAACAAGTATGTCACAATTTGAAATGCCTCTGCCTGATGGTGATGACCATGACACATCTGTCATACCTCACAACCTCAGAGCAAGAAATGTGGACAGAGCCATAAACAGAAGTGGGACAAAGGCCCAAAAATAAGGACAATGTTTAAATATTACTCGTGTAAACATAGAAAGATAATAGAACAGTAGGTCTTGCATTAGTATGACTTTTCTGACGGGTATGAAATCTGAAACTCAAATGTCTGTCATTATATTTTAACTTCAGTCTTTAATGATTTGCCACTAATTTGCCAGAAAAACACAATTTTATGAAAAACAGACCAAAAAATGTGATGCAAAAATATAACATCGCCAATACAGCTGGGAACCTGTCAAAGAAGGAACACTTTTTTAATATTAATACTGTTAAGTTGAGCAACTGACAAAATAAGAGAACCTATATGCATTTCTGAAATAAAATTAATCTATAACTCTGATCATTACAATTATTTATTAATTGTAAACCCTCCACGTTTTCTTCCAAAATTGCCATTTTGCGGAGGGATTATTAGGGGAGAGCAACATTTTGAGCCAAAATCGGGGACAGCTGATAGGTTTGGATATACCTAATTCTATAAAGTGATTTATTTGCATGTACCTCTCAACCTCTTAATGCAGGAAATCTGGACAAGGCCAAATATATTGGGGGAACATACAAACAATACTAAAAATTGCTCTTGTATAAACTTAGACAGTTGATAGAATAACAGGTTTTGCTTTAGCATGCATTTTTCTGAAGGGTATGAAGTCTGAAACTCAATGTCTGTCATTATTTAGTGACTTCATTCCTAAATGATTTTCCAGAAAATCACAAATTTTATGAGGAACAAACCAACAATAAGCAAAAATATATTCATTCTGTGAAAATCTGGACAGTTGAGAGGTATGCAGCACAAAAGTCACACCATGTCATATTGAAGAAAACTAACCCAAAAGACAACACAGTCTTTTTCTTTGGGCTTTTCCCAGTTAGGGTTCACCACAGCAGAAGGCACACACATGCACACACTCACGCCTAGGGTCACTTTAGAGTGACCAATCTACCTACAGCTACAGCATGTCTTTGGGATGAAACCCCCATGACCAGAAGGAGGACATGCAGACTCCGGACAGAAGGCACCCCAGCTAAGGAGCGAACTGGGGAACCCCTTGCTGTGAAGTGGCAATGCTAACCGCTGCACCACTGCGGCCGCCCACAAAAGACAACACAGTAACAGTGATTATTTTAATACTAATTTGCTCCTGATGTCTTACTTTCATAACTTATTGCTTTTTGAACTGTTTCTTTTACATTTTCAGGAAATGCATATGAAAAGTGATTGAGTAAATGAAAGGTAGTTTGCATAGTACCAGACATTCTGCATTTCCCACTCATTTGTACAGTGATACCTGCACTGCTTTGAGGTTTTTATGTAAGTGAAAGGTAGCAATCAGACATTCTACATTTCCCCCTTACTTATGTAGGGGCCTTGAGGTTTTAAAGTGAAAGGTAACATAGCTTAGTACAGGACATTCCGCATTTCTTACTCACTTGTGCAGTGACATCTGCCTTGAGGTTTTTATGTAAGTAAAAGGTAGCATCAGACAAAATGCATCCCCACTGGCTTATACAAGGACATTTCCTGTGTCTGACCTCTTCCTGTTTCATGAACGGCTTAGTCATGAAACATAGTTGTGTTACACACTGCATGCTGAATATGTACTTTTATTGTTATGAAAGTGTATTGCCTTCTCTGGAAACTGCTATTTTAGTATTTTATATACTATAGCATGCCAGAAGTATTGAAACAATCTGCTTCAAGAAAGTCACAAAAACGGTAGTTGCGTCAGTAAGAGATACAGTTTTTTTCATACAAGACAAGTTTAACAGCATTATGCAGTCTGGAAATAACTTATCTTTGTTATTATATTTTTCAACAAAATCATTTAATGTAATAGCTAATAAATGTTGTGAAATGCAGTTACAAAAAAATGCATTTTCGGAGGAGGGCCCACAGCACCAGTGTCATTTGAATGCCATACCCTGCAGTGTTTTATGGTGAAGTTGGTGCCATACCCATAATATATTGCAGTATCTCTGTTGATTTTAATTATTTTTATTGCACAACTAGCCTGTGAAGTATTTATCCATTACAGACCATATTTAGATAAAAAGATACCACACCATGCACCATGTGAATTATACCGTTGTGATTCAAAGGCATCCTTGAAAGAATGACACTGTGAGTGTCATAAAACAGAACTTCCATAGGCATCTTACTATAGTGAAATATTCACTTTATAGTGCACAACATATGTAGTACTGTCTTTTAACTGGATGCATGACAGATTGTCAGGATCCCCTTCGTATATGGCTTAGATGTACTTCATACAGAGAAAGAATTACCTATTAGTGAGAACTATTTCTATACTCATCTACTTCACAGAACAATCTCTAACGTTGCCACAGCTCAGAGAAAAGAGAAAAGAGCTATCTTTTGTTATGGTAGTTTCAGTTGGATATTACTTTTCCTGAGGAAAGCAGGGCATAAAGTAGTAACTATGTAATCCTTGTCCATTTTACCAGTATGCAAGCAAACATACACACAGATAGATGTCTTTGTGTCTGTGTATGACTGTGCTTGTGTACAAATAGTTTGGGAATCTAGAGTCCATTTTTGGACCTTGCAGAGTCAGCAGAATCGACTTGTTTCCTGTTTTATAACGTTTGTCTTTAAAAGAATATTGCTGCATCTTTCCCTTGAAAAATAAGACTTCTTTGGCAACAAAAAAAGCTAATATTAAAGCAACCAAAAATCAAACTGCTTTAAAAATATCTATTACATATTTTTTTCTGTTTGCAATATTTGTATAAGCTGCCTAGAATTTTAGGGTAAATAACTTTAGACATTTATTTGTTAAAATAACAATAGCTCCTTTAGAGTATAATCCCAGCTGGTGGCTGATGGAAGATGTAGGTGTTACGGCCATGTGAGTTAGAAACAAGAATACTTCCTGCAATATGAAAGCAATGTCTAGTTGCACCAATGCAGAAAGGGGGAACCATTACAAGTTACAACATTTAACAATTACTATACGATTCTATTAAAATCCCTTCAGCTACCTCTCAAATCTTGGAAAAATCCATCCATTCAGAAATGCTATAACATGTATGCATGCCTCTGTACAGAATCAGATAAGAGATTATACATCTATAGTGCAGAGCTGACACCTACCTCAGTTTAATTCGGTTAAAAAAAAGTGACTGTCTGTCTCAGTCATGAAGAAAGGAATTCTTTAAATTCTTTACCTGTCTGTCTGGCTCGGTAACTGCTAAGCAAACCAGCAAGGAGGCAACACCAACACTGCAGGCAAGCAAGCCAAAAAATGTTGTTTGTTTCTTTAACTTTAACTAACTGGTCCAAATTCTGTAGCACAATAATCAAAGTACTGTGCTACAGGTTACTACTACTGATTGGTTCTCACTCTCTTTTTTGAGAAGATAAGAGAGCGAGAACCAATCAGTAGCCATCCAGCCGTCCACTTAACGTATGTGACTGCGTACGTGGCAGTTCGACTCCCCTGCTACTTTTCTGTGCGGTTAAGCTGCCTAGACTTCTGGGCATCACGCTGATGCCTTCTCATTAATCTAGACTGCTTTTACAGCAGTCAGGAAGATTTACAGAAGAAACAGCAAAAAAAAAAAACCTGGAACTCGACGAACATGCGCAGTTTGAGTTCCGGGACTTTGCGAGTTGGTTGGACTCGAGTCGCTAGAGAGCACAATAACTAAACAAAATATTTAAATACATTTTTTATTGAATCATGTAAAATAAATCTCCAAAGCAGACTCTTTTTGCTGGGAGGGCTGCAGTCCTGCAGTCCAATGGCATGAGCCGCCACTGCTGGGAGGCGTCAAGCAGTAAAATAATGTAACACCCTCTCTGCACTACTACCAGTCACCTTAGGGTTCCCACAAGGATCCATTCTTGGTCCTCTTCTCTTCACATTATTCACTAGTAACCTACACACTACCACTAACAAAGCCATGTTAATACAATATGCTGATGACTCTACCTTAATATGTGCAGCCCCCACATTCCACCATCTTCAGGAAATAACACGGCAAGCCTTCTCTGAAGTAAAAACCTGGTTAACCAATGCCCAGTTAATACTCTATCCCAACAAAACAAAACTCATCCTGTTTTACCCTACAAAATCCCCAGACCCCTCTCCCCTATTCAAAAGCACATCAACAAACAATACCATCATTGCTCCAGTCCCCCACACCAAACTCCTGGGAGTGGTAATAAACCAAAACATGAATTTTGATCTCCACATAAATCAAACTTGTGAAAAAATTCCACAAAAAATAGGTAGACTGTACAGGAGCAATCTTTTCATCACAGACAAATCCAAAATCTTCATTGCCAGAACCCACCTTCTCTCCACACTACTATATGTGTCTCCCATCCTTACCAACTTCAAAAAAACTTACATAAACAAACTAGATAGCTGCTATAATAAAATAGCAAGGTTTACTACAGATGCCAGTTACAGATCCCATCACTGTCATGCTCTCAAAAAACTCTCATGGCTAGCATTTCCAACCTACTAATTTTTAACCATCTCTCTATGGCCCACCAATATTCAACCAACCTGAAAGAACATTCGCTGTCAAAGGCCTACATACTCACTATTCCAATAACGGAACCCTGTGCTCCACTAACAAAAACCTAGTAAACATCACTAAAAGTAGCAGTAATGCTGGTGACTCTCTATACTCTAGCAATATTGCCAAAATCTGGAACTCTCTGCCCATAGATATTAGATCCACCTCCAGCACCACCAACTTTAAGAAATTACTAAAAAATCATCTAACATCCACTTGAATCTGCTCATGTACTAACCCTGGATAACTTCCCTCACTCAGCTAGAACCTCTAATTTCACTTCTGTGCACTCTATAACTGTGTAACCTTCTTCTCCCTTATGTATATCCCTAGGTCTTCCTCACAGTCATAAACTGTATTCTGTCAGATGCATACTAAGTGTACTATTGAGGCTTAAGAAAATCTAAGACATATTGTACTGTAGCTGTACTTTAGTTATTTGTTACTCTCATCTCTCATGCATATATTTTTGTTGATTAATATCCTATGTATATAAATTGCTCTCTGCTAGACTGTAAGTATGCAGCTATATTGTAAACATTTCCCTTTTTGTACTTGACGTATTTTAGTGAAAGTGTACTTTGCTGAAGCTTTTCTCCTCGTGCCTCCATTGAAAATGGTTACTGTTGTCGAGTCGGACCATCCCGGTAAACAAATGTTAAATAAATAAATAAAATAAATAAATAAATTTATAACTAAATAAATAAAATAAATAATTTAATCCATAAGTGCCAATGAACAAATAATTATTTCAAAAGTTTACAAGTCTCTTGCAATATTATTAGTGTACTAGATAACTAAACCAGCAGTATTATGAAAGGAGATTATATTTCCTAGTTAGTTCTTCAGAAATGTATTACCGTTCAGTATTTTTTTTTTCTAGTTTAAATGGGAAAACTCCAAGTATTATATACTATTTTAATAGGGACTGGTCCAATAACATAAATGTTTTGAATCCTGCAATGAGCTGAGATGCATTTCCAGTAACTTACTTTTATTTGATACCTGTCCCTTTTCTGTTATTTATTTATTTATTTATTTATTTATTTATTTATTTGCTTTTCTTGACCAGGAAAGTCCAGTAGGCTGAAATGAGCCCATTTTTAGTGGAGCCCTGGGGAAAAAAGCTCCATAACAAAATACAACATAATAGAAATTTCACACAAAATGGAAATGAATCTTCCCAGCAAACTTCAACAAAATACTCAAAAATAAGCCAGGTGCTCCAAAGGACCAGGACTCAATTTGTCAAAAATGTTTTAATACAAGCTTCCAACAGCACAAATCCAACAAGGTAACGTTAAGCGCTTACGTCAAGGAACTGACATCATCAGAACCAAACTCAAACCTATAGCTGAGCATAATATAGTTTCAACAAACCATGCCCCCCCCCATATATATCAAGCCAATACTATTAAAAATTATAAGTGTTTAGGTAATTTTTTAATCAAGATTTAATTTTTAATAGTATTGGTTTGATAAAAATGGGGGTAAATTCAATTTTTGTACAAAAAGGGTGGTATATTTTGCTTTTTACAAAATGTCCAGCATATTATAGTGGCAAAACTAATAGTGCATTCAACAAAAGAGTGTATCAGCATAACTATAGTATTCAAAAGAAGGATAATAAAAGTGCCCTGGCTAGACATTCTCTAAGGTGTACAGGGTTTGGAAAGTTTACATTTTTCATAGTAGAACAAATCAAAGCAGACACGTATTGTGGGGATTGGAAAAACAAGCTTTTAAATAGAGAAATGCTTTGGCAGTTAAAATTTATTGCAACAGTTTTTCCTGGTTTAAACAAAACAATATCAATAGTGAACTAAAAAAGAGATCACTTCAAATTCGAGTGATCATAAGTAATTTTTTCAGTTTTTTTATCTGTGCAACACTATGCAGTTTTTGAATCTATGTATATGTTGGTTTATGCTTTGTTTCATGATATTTTTAGTAGGTTTGTAACATATTCTTAAAGTGTTTAGGTAATTTTTTAATCAAGATTTAATTTTTCATAGTATTGATTTAATATATATGGGGGCGTGGTTTGTTGAAACTATATTATGCTCAGCTGTAGGTTTGGGTTTGGTTGTGATGATATCAGTTCCTTGACGAAAGCGCTTAACCTTACCTTGTTGGATTTTTGCTGTTGGAAGCTTGTATTAAAACATTTTTGACAAATTGAGTCCTGGTCCTTTGGAGCTCCTGGCTTATTTTTGAGATAATATAAATTTGTTAAACAAGAGTATCCAAAGTATAGCTAAGTTATGAAAAGTGTATCAGTTAGGAGAATCACTTGGAACTTTGTACAATTATATGGCTAGAAGTTATGAAATCAACTTTGATTCGTAGCAAGGTATCTAATGTATAAAGAGTTTAACACTGAAGACAGATAAGCCATACACATAAACAATTATATAGTACATTTTTGAACTATGCAGATTAGCTTATATAGTCTGCATAAAACAAGTATGGGTAAGTACACTATTTTTTAATATACCATGTAAGGCAAAGTAGGGTGTAAGAAGATTTTCCGGGTGACACTTAAGAAGGGAGAAAATAATGAGTATAGGGTTCGAAGGGGTCAGTAATGAAATCAGGTTATTGAGAAACTGCAGATGATACATGGGCAAAGCCATTGAGAGGACAGATATTGATGTAAAGACTTTTTGAATAAGGGGGCACTATTAATGTTCTGGAAAAGTGGTGGAAGAGCATTCTAGAGTTTGGCTACAGTGAAAGAGCAGAGATACTAACCTGCAGGGAGTTTTGGTCTATTTACTTGGATAAGGGACTGGTTTTCAGATCTGAGATGCCGGTTTGGTTGATAGAAAGTCAGAAGGGAGGTAAGGGTCGGGTATTCGAAAGGTTTGTGTATTATGCTGTAGATACTTCTATGTATATGAGGTATTGTGGGAGTTCAAGCCAGTTCAGGGATTGTAAAGAATAGCAATGATGGGCATAATATTTGGCAAAGGTCACAAATTGTGTTATAGCAGGTTTTACACAGTTGTACACAGCTGACTGGGAATTCAAGCATTTTGCAGAATAGCTTGCTCCTTGCTCCATTAAAAATGAATGAAAGTAAGTATAAGTTAACTGTATACTAGTCAAGTTTTTTTTTTGGTTTCTTTAAGATGAGGTCTTGGCTTACAGTACTTTTCACATAATTTTATAGTGTGACAGAATGAGTTTGTGTGAGATATAATTGTTATATCAATGCAACCATAATGGCTTATATTGACTTACTCATCTCCTGTTTGTTTGGAGAAAAGAGCCTTTACTGCATGTCACCATATTTTGCTGTTTTGTGCTGTAATCCTTACTTCTCCAAGCAATGTGCAGACTGTCTTTAACTTTGTTTCCAGAGTTTACATTTTCATCATAACTGGTTTCCTTTTTTTCTCATTTACTCTGTTGGTTCCAGTCTGAAGCATAGTGTGGGATCTATGCAATTCTACCCAATTTGGCTAAATCCATCACATTGTGTTGTTTTACTACATTTATAATAACATCTTGTTTCATTATCTCCAGAAGTCCTTTTGATCCTGTTTGAAAAGTTTTTTTTTCAGACATTGAATGTGCAGGAGCTGTTGAAGACAAGTAGTAATAAAGATTTGCAATTTGTGGGTGACGTTCTTGGTGTTAGTCAGATCTCTGACCCATAAATTAATATGAACTTGACAATGGTGCTAGAAATCCTTACTTTTGTATGACTACTGAATTCAAGATAAGAAAAGGATGCGATTCTTTGATTATTGTAATTTTACTATCATCATCCATACATCCTGCCTTGCTAACAATACTTCTCAAGTGTACAGAGTGGCTAATATTTTTCAGGACATTCCCATGTATAGTAAAGGAGGCTTCTTGAGTGATATTCACTTGCAGTTGCTTGGTTTTGATACTATTATTTCCAGTTCTATTAACTTAACAGCCCTAGTTGTTGGGGATTGGGTTAAGGGTTAAGGTGTTTACATCACAGGCACAAGTTATTACAGGGTATGACTCTCACCTTTAGTGACTATATGGTTAATGGGTAGACATGTAGTAGTCTGCAGACTAATTGCCTAGTATTTACCTATAAACAATAATGTATCTTTATCTTGGATTTCTCGTGATAATAGGAATTTAACAACAAGTCGATATCATCAGCAAACTACAAATATTTTAGCATCTCTGTCACAATAAACTGGATTCCTCTTGGCTGGTCTATAATTGTACTTCCAACCCAGTCACTGAAAAGAAAATCAAGCGATTCAACAAACATTCTTGTTTTCCCTGTAAATGGCTCCAGTAGATTGGAATTATGAATAACTATACATACTCTATCTTTACACATGCTCTGAATCCTGCTGACCTTTTTGAAAAAAATGTTATAGTGTCTTATGGCCATCTTAAAATTCACAAAGCTAGCATACAGTGGTGACTGACTCTACAACTGTTAAATAATAATGCATATGGTCAATATCTTGTCTATGCAAGAACTCCTAATTTGCAAAGAACTCTGCAATGCTTTTCAAGTGTTTTAGCTGCATCCAAGATCATCCAAGCTAAAATAAAAATTACTGGTTTCTTTGAGTACGGAAGCACTCTGTGGAGCTCAAAGTGTGGTTGCTTGTTGGCTAAGGGGCATACAAGTCAGTTTTCAAGCTTTTTTCTCTGCTATAAATTAAGAAAGTTTCCAAGGCTCTGTGTTCACTTATAGAGAACTCTGCAACACTTGTTTTAAGTGTTTCAACTACACCGGAGTCATCCAACCTAAGATAATAATGTTTTCTTGATTTACTGTACTTGTTCTTGTTTTATACAGTGATCACTACAGTTTATAAGCATTTTAAAGTGTTTATTTAATTTTGTGACAAAAATTGTTATTTCTCTATTTGCTGTCTTTTCTAGTTCTGTTTGCCTCCACATCATCTTCTAGAAAGGTGAGTTAGCCAAGCAGATATTGGTAATTGTTTAATCTGCACATGAGAGCTACTTTTCCTGTGATTTTACAATAAAAAAATTCCAGGATCATCCATCTTGTGGTAGAATGCATTTACCTGGTCTCTCTGACTTCAGAGGTATACCATGGCGCTCCAAGTAAGTATGGCTGTTTATTGGCTAAAGGCATAATAGCCTGGTTTCAAGCTTTTCTTTCTTTGCTATAAGTCAGGTGAGTTTGCAAGGATCTGTGTTCACTTACAGTGAACTTGGCAGTGCTTTTCAAGTGTTTCAACTGCATCCAGATCTAGCCAAGATAAGATAAAATATTTTTTTGATTTACACTTGTACTTGCTTTATATAGTGATCATTACTGTTTTTGAGTTTTTTAAGGCATTTATTTAATTCTAAATAAACAACTGAACTGAAACCAAATAAAACTAAAAACCTGGAATGACTCGGAAAATGAACACAGTCAAAACATTACGCGTTTCGTCCACTTTTAATCAACATGAACTTCATCAGAAAATTTTCAGGGACTTAGCTGTTGGTAGTTGTTTAATCTGCACTTGAGAGCAGCTCTTGCTGTGCTTTTACATACAAGAAATTCCAGGATAAACTATCTTGTGGCAGAAGATGATTATATGGTCTCTCCAAGTTAGGAAGCACCCTAGAGTGCTCTCAGTGTGTATGTTCATATTCTCTAGTGAGCATATGAAGCAGGCAAGTTGCAAGGTTTTGTGTTCACTTACAGAAAACTCTGCAACACTTTTCAAGTATTTCAACACATCCTGAGCCACTAAAGCTAAGATGTTTTCTTGATGTATTATACTTGTACTTGCTTTATACAGTAATCACTACTGATTTTGAGCATTTCTAAAGCATTTTATTTAATTTTGAGGCAAAAATTGTCATTTCTCTGTTTGTTGGCTTTTCTAGTTCTGTTTGCCTCCAAATCACCTTGCAGAAGGGCAACCTAGCCAGGGACATAGTTGTTAGTAGTTGTGTGTTTGTTATTTAATCTGCACTTGAGAGCTACTTTTAATGGGCTTTTACTTTAAGAAATTCTAGGATCATCCTTCTTGTGGCAAAAGGTGTTTACCTGGTCTCTCTGTTTTGGAAAGCACCCCAAGGAACTTGGGGCATAGGAGTCAGTTTTCACATTTTTATTTTCTCTGCTATAAGTCAGGCAAGCCTGCACAGAGCTTCCCATTGAGCATTGGTGTTAACAGTGCCCTGTATAATAGCAAACACCTGGACAGTAAAATGTTCCTATAAAGTTACAATTAGGTCTGAAGCCTATTAAACAGTGTGGCAATGTGTGGAATTAGCTATATGGATTACACTACCAATATAAAACACCTTGTCCTTAACCACAGAAATTAGTTTGCATCTCGAATAGCACTACCGTATCCTAGCACTATGTAACAACTTGCTCTTAACTCCAGCAACTACCCTGTTAAAACCCAATCCTAAATAGCCCACCCTATTACAGGACCACACCGCATGTATATGTAATTTCTAAATGTCTGTGTGACCAGCTAGGTAGAGTTGGGCATCATCATTAAAGAAAATAACATGGTATGTGAGAGATGTAAATACACAACTTTGTTTGAGTCAAAAATGTCACCTGTGAATGAAGTTGCCAGAAAAACCCACACAATATCCCTCACACACACACACACAACCACAACACGCACACAGATTGTCTTATAATGAGGCATGTAAAAGAAACCTTACCAAATCTCAAAGACCTCTAGAGCTATCTAAAATTAACACTGCTGCACAGTAACCACTAAAGCACACACCAAAGGCAAAAACAAATATCTTATACAAGCCTACAACCAATGTTCCCCAAGAGCAAAGCCGATAAGGCAAACATATACTCTACCCAATACTCT
Organism: Protopterus annectens; assembly: GCF_019279795.1. Classification (NCBI taxonomy): domain Eukaryota; kingdom Metazoa; phylum Chordata; order Ceratodontiformes; family Protopteridae; genus Protopterus; species Protopterus annectens. The sequence continues at coordinate 283,647,932 of NC_056726.1, read as the reverse complement.
TGCTATTGGAGACTCCATTTTGTGACACACAAATGCCCCACTCACCACATTGGACAAAGAAGATAAAGGTTAGTTGCCTATCTGGAGCCAGGATCTGCAATATCACACATGTACTGAAGTCATTGTATCTCAGGTACCAATATGATTCTTTTTTTTTTCCAAAGCTTTATTTTACTTTTGTTTCATTATTTTGGTACAACATTTACAAAAAACATTTTACTGAAATTGGTCAGCGTACAGAGACAAATAAGGCCAATAAACATTCACATAACCAACCAAAACATTTAAAGCTTACTTTCTTAATATGACAGGAGTGACTATACTATTAAAAGATACATGACATTCTTGACTCAAGTAATTCAAACTATCGTTACTGGCACAAAATTGAAAAATCAGTAGTTAATAAAGAAGATAATATGAAAACATCACATATACAACTGTTTACATATAGTGCTACATTCTTACACTATTATTATTATTATTATTATTATTATTATTATTATTATTATTACTATATTAACACTTTGAAGTAACTATAAAGGAATTGAATGAGCTAAATCCTTTGGAGGCAAGGACTAGCCATAGTACCAGTACAGGAGGGTAGGTGTAAAGCCATTTTATATTCCTTCAAGATACAGTCTAAGGTTGTACTCCAGAAGTGAAGGTATTTCATGCGTTTGTTAATATTTTCCATAGTTAGTTTATGGGATAGAATATACTTGGATGCCATCTTTGTAAAACTTTTCTAGTTTGTTTAAGAATGATCCAACCATTTCTGTGTTATATATAGCTTGATTAGCATAAAGAGAGCAATCTGGACTCTCATTTCATTAGTGGGAAGGCCGTTTTGTCCCACATGCAATATAGCAAATTCCCATGAAAGGGTGGATTTCCTGTAACCCATTTTTTCCAGTTTAATCCTAAGTGAGTTCCATAAGCTCTGTGCATATTTACAGTACCACAGGATATGCAGGAGGTCAGCTGTCACTGTGGGGCAGAAGGGGCAGAGAGGTGAAGTATTTGGAAAGAAGCTAAGACGATCAGGGGTATAATATGCATTATTATTTACCATTAATTGTGTATATAGTCATTTCCTGAATGGGGCAAACCTGGTTGTATTATTTATTGCTTGGGAGAAGTGAACCTTTGTCAGTTCTGAGTTTTTGTTTCTCCAATACTATGCAAATGTAATAGAGGATTGATATTTAATGGTTGAAATAAAGCTGTATGTAATTGATAATATTTTATTTTTAATTTTTAGACACTTCAGGAGGGGTAGGGCAATGTTTATTTCTTCCTGAACCTCATTAGGGAAATTACACAAAGTAGATACTAACTCTTTGATTTGTCTCAAAATTATTGTATATTTGTTATTACGTTCAAATTTTATTTTTATTTCCTTTAGAGAGTTATCCTTAATGGCATAGAAATCCCACACATTTAAGTTTTTAATTCGGGGAAATTGGTCAAGATGTATCATTTTATTACCCAGTTTTAGATTTGGATTTAAATGAATGGGTTGCAAAAGAATAAGTGCGTTTGTTAGACCTAGTGAAGAGAAGAGCTTCTGGAATAGATTTATTTTATATTTGATTAGTTTATGTAGTTTCATGTCTTTTAACACAAGATTTATTTATGAAAGGTATTGATTTGGGATTTATGTTACACAGCTTTATATGTGCATGCCACAGATCAACCCACTGGGGGAAATAAGTAGAGCTAATGGGATTATGGTCTGCAATTAAAATGAGTCTGTTGGCACAAATTATGTTGTAGTATAATCTAAAATCTGGTATTCCCAGTCCCCCTTTATTTTTTGGGAGCATTAATTTTGGTAGGAGATTCATGGGGTCTTAGGAAACCAAATGAATTTAGTTAAAGTTGTGCTTATCTTTTTGAAGAAGTTTAAAGGAATGTTGCTGTTTGTTGCATTAAATTGGTATAATAACCTGGGTAGGATGTTCATTTTTATAATTGCTACTTTAGATAAAAAGGGGAATTAAATATTCTTTCACCCATCTATATCGTTTTCGATGTTTGTCCATGATTTGGCAAGATTATTTTGTAAGGAATTATTATGGTTATGGTCAAAAATTATCCCTAGGTACTTAAAAGTATATTTCAACTTAATTTGGGTTATAGGAAATAAAGGCTCTTTATGATTGCTTGGGTTAATTGGAAAAATAAGAGATTTTGAAGGGTTAATTTCATAACTGGAAGTTTTCGAGAAGGTTTCTATAGTGTTTTGAATTTTTTTTAAGTCAGTATTAGGTAACTGGAAATATATGATGAGGTCATCAGCAAAGGCTGAAAATACCAGATTTGTCCCTAAAATATTGGGAGATGAGGTCATCAGCAAAGGCTGAAAATACCAGATTTGTCCCTAAAATATTGGGAATTTGGTGAAATGTCTTCTGTGTTAAGTATATAAATAGGGGTTCGATATATATGTCAAAGAGGTAGGGTGAGAGGGGACAGCCCTATATGTCAAAGAGGTAGAGTGAGAGGGGACAGCCCTGTCTTGTTCCATTATTTAATTTTATTTTAGAAGAACATAGTTTATTAATATACAGAGTGGTAAAAGAGGAATTATATAAGATTTTTATTGTATTTATAAAATTAGTTGGAAAGTTAAATTGCTTTAGAGTCAGCAACAAGAATTTATGATTGACTCTATCAAAGGCTTTTGTGGCATCATGTGCCATAAGGTAATAAGGAAGTTTATGGTTTGCAGAAAGTTGGATGGCTTCATCTAAAGTGAGTGTGTTGTCCCAGGTTTGTCTACCCTTTATGAAGCCTGATTGTTATGGAGAAATGATTGTGTGGAGGACATTTTTAAATCTATTTGCCTGAGCCATAGTCATGATTTTAATGTCTGTGTTAATAAGCGAAATTGGTCTGTAGTTAGATAGTTTAAATTTGTCCGTATTTGGTTTGTGAATAAAGATAGTTTTAGAATTGTTTAGGTTTAGGTCCCTAAATCCAAATTTACTAATATATTCGAAGATTTTTAAGAAGAATAGGAGATATTTTAGAAGCAATTTTTTTATAAAAATTAGAAGTGAAGCCATCTGGAGGGTACCAATATGATTCTAACATAGTCCATGTAGGTGTAAATGTCCCTAGACGTACCTTGATGAACTATATGAAAAGAGACATATTGGATCACTCTGTATATGTGTCACAGATAAATACGAGCCTTGCATTGAACAACATTCTACCTTCACCAATGATAATGTCACATTATGAACATTAAATGATTGATTGTAATAGCTGTCCTAGTTTCTGGTGTCACTCCAGGATGATCCAATATCTGTCAACATCGAATGACATGGCCACCTGATCATGTTATTTTTCCAAGGATGGGTAATAGATATTGGCTAAAACAGTGTCTACCACCTTAGAGCCTTTTTTAGGCAATGCCAAAAGACAGAATTATGAACATAGTGAAAAAATCTCCAAGCACCCTTAAGGTATTATTGATCAATACTAGGAGCCTAAACTAAAAACTCCACAGCCTTCAAGCCCTCCTTACTCTGGAGAATGTAGACATCTGTACGTGACCTGACCAAGACTTGGTTTGAAGGTGTAGAAAGTTCTCTGGCAGTGCAAAGCTACATAGCCTTTCGGATATTTAGACCAACAACAGTACAGACTGGGGCTAAACGTAGAGGTGTCTCAACCTACATTAGCAGCAAGATGCCTCCAGGTTGGTTAAAGAGGATGATACCGTGGAGGTCACCCAGGTGCAAATCATCATAGATAAGGTCCCTCATCATATCATGGCTAGGTACAGGTCACCATCTATGCCCCTCTAGTCTCACAACTCTTACCTAAACTTATAGAGGAGCTTGCCATCCAAACAAACACTCTATTCATCAGTGATTTTTAACTACCCTTTTATAGACTGGGAAACTTACACTGCCTCAAACTCACAGGCACAAATGCTTTCTGGATTGTATTAAGATAAATACCATGGGATGGACAGTGCACTCTCTAGCCACAGAATCAAGCATACTGGATCTGGTACTTATCATCATGAAAGAGAACATTGCAACCCCACCTCCCATATCATCACAAAGCTGTCTCCTTTGAAGTAAAAATCAACACAAAAAACACAGCTAAACCAGTAACAATTTGGAACTATTCTAAGGCAAACTACATCCAATTAAGTGATAGTTTGTTAAAATTAAAGTGCAGATCCCCTAACCCTGAGAATACAGCTACCTAATCAAAATTATTCAGGGAGTCCCTATGCAAATGTTAATGGCTGCATAGAGGCTGCTGTACCTACAAGAAGTAAAGCCAAAACAAACACTAAAAACAAACTCCATTGGTGGAATCTTCACCTAAACAGGGTATTACTACATACTCAAGTGTGCTAGCTTGCACTGCATTTGAATTGTTTTGACTGCTGTTTTAGCTACTTTTCTGTATATATATATATATATATATATAAAAAAATACATTTCCTGTAACTAGTGTAGTCCAGATTCAGATCTGCTGTATCCAGGACTGTATGTAAGCTTCTGTGCCGCCCCCAAGCTTTCATTGTTGAAGGGAAGCCTTCTAGCTTATCAATAGGAGTGGCAAGCACTAGGTAAACTATCTACCACATAAGGAGTGGTTCTGGCCCAGAAATTGTAGTTATTGGCCGTTTGGGCAGTTTTTCCATCTCTCTCAACTTTCTGATTTAAAAGCCCACATTTGCACTTGTTTCCCCCCTTTCCTGTAACTAGTTTTGTCCAGATACATATTCTTACTTTTAGCACTTGCATTTGCTTATTCATGATCAGCCCTTGTTCAGAACTTGTGAGCACTAAATTACCTACTAATTACTACAGCACTCAACCTTCCTCATTACCTAGAGGAAAACAGTTTTGGTACTTACTTTCCTCACTTGCTTAGAGAAAAACAGCTCTTGTACTCACTTTCCTCACTTACCTAGAGGAAAATAGTTTTTTTATTCAGGCATGTCCAAGGGTCAGCTCCCAGTGTTTTCTCCTGTCTATTTGATTAATCTGGGCATCTTGGGGCAATGTAGAAATTGCCTCATGTACACAGACAACCCTCTCCTCCTGCCACCCAACACCACAACCTGTGAGAGATGTACTTATCTAGCCAAACTGGAGGTAAAGCTCTCTCCAATCAAGACTGAACTTGACAGTCAAAAAGAGAAGGTAAACACTTGCACCACACCACACTCATCACATAGCCTCCCTAAATCTACACCACCAAAATCCACACATAGAAACATAAAAACAATTGCAGAGGCTCTCGATAATAATCTGCTCAAGCAACAAAGACCTCCAAAGCAGAAATTCAAGCAACCTCCACCCCCCAACACAACCCAAATGACATATAGCCCGCAGACTCTGTGTGCCACTCAACCACAGCTAATAAGGCAAAACAACGTACCCAACACACTAGTCATAGGCGACTCTATAGTCAGGCACACTGATGTCCCACTCACCAGGCTAAACAAGGAGAAGGTTACTGTCAGCTGCCTGTCGGGTGCCAGTATCTGCCACATAACTCACTCACTCAGGTCACTCCACAACAAGTACAAATATGACTCTGTCATTGTCCATGTTGGTGTGAATGACCTGAGACGTACCTCCCTGGACTACATGAAAAGAGACATGGAAGAGCTCTCCGATCTTGTAGCCCAAGCAGGTATGACCCTAGCCCTGAGTAGCATTCTGCCATCACCCAGAATGATGCCCAGTACAAGGACAAAATGATTGACTTCAACAATTGGCTAAGCTTCTGGTGCCATTCTAAAGGGATCCAGTATCTGTCTGCCTGGGATGACATGGTCGACAGACCATGATGCTTTGCCAGAGATGGCCTGCACCTGTCATGTCTGGGATTCCGGATACTGGCTAAGGTTCTTGCCGCCCCTATAGAGCCTTTTTTAGGCAAGGTTCAAATGACAAATTCACCACCGTAACAGGAACAGGCAAGTAAAAACTGAGGGTGATGCTACTCAATGCTAGACGTCTAAATCTCAAAATGCACTCACTTGAGGCACTCCTTAAAATGGAGAACATCGATATATGTGCAGTGACTGAGACCTGGTTCAAGGCACCAGAGAGCACCCCTGCACTACCAGGCTACAAATCATACCACACTTTTCGGCCATGTAACCTGGACCAGAACACCAAAGGCAGAGGTGTGTCCATATTCATTAAGGATATCCACACCTCCAGGCTAGTTGCTCAGCATAATGCTGCCGAGGTTATCCAAGTGCAACTAACTCTGGGCAAAACTGCAATCCAAATTGTAGCTTGCTACAGATCATCCACCATGCCCCAGGATTCCCACTCCTCTTTTCTTGATGTACTGGAAAATATTAGGATTGAACCAAACACCCTAATAATGGGTGATTTCAACTACCTCACCATTAACTGGGAAAACTACTCATGTACCAACTCCTTCGCTCAACACTTTCTGGAATTCATAAACTCCAATACCCTGGATCAACTTATCCACACCCCCACTAGGGGCAGCAATATCCTAGATCTAGTCATTACCAATATGAGTGACCGGTGTTCCACACCTGAAGTCAACACCTCATTGGTCCGATCCAACCATAAGCTAATTACCCTAGATATCCACATCCTGCCTCCACCCCCCATTAAGGAAATCATGGCAAAAAATTTCTCCAAAGCCATCTTCATGCTTCTTAAGACAGAAGTGGTGAACTTTATGACACCCATGCAGATGGACAGTACAGTTACGTCTACTGAATCCTACGCAATTGCACTTTATAAGCACTTACATCAGTGCATGGAGTGTGCTATCCCAAACAGAACCGAGACGCTATCCTCCAAAAAAAGGAAGCCAATCTGGTGGTCCCCCGCCATAAACAAACTGTACAACAGAAGGAAGAAACTCTTGCATAAGAGAGTAAAATCCCATGAGTGGAGGAGCTCCCTGGTCAGCCTCAGTAAGAAGCTGCGATCCCTGATAAAATCCTCCAAAGCTAGTTACAAAAACAAAATTGCCACTGATTCTAAAGACAACCACAAAGCATTCTATAGCTATGTCAAGAATCTCAATGGCAATACTCAGATCTGCTCTGAGTTACAGAACAATGGCACTAAATATACAGACCCAACTGATATTGCCAACATCCTGGCAGATAGGTTCAGTGCTAACTTTACCCCCCTCTCACCTCCTAAAGAGTCCATCTCTATACCGGAAGAATGCAAAGTTCCTGTAATCACGGCTGCACAGGTAAAAACCACACTCTCCAAAGCCAAGAACACAGCATCCATGGGACCTGACAATCCCAGGCTGCGTTCTACATGAAATACAAAATGAACTGGCACCCCACCTAAGTACCATGTTCAATCATAGCCTCACCTCAGGCTTTTTGCCTGCTGAATGGCGTACAGCATCGGTTATCCCACTCCACAAGGGGGGAGCCACCACGGACCGCGGGAACTACCGCCCCATTAGCCTGACGAGCCTGGTCTGCAAGACCATGGAACGTATCATCATGGAACTTATAAACAAAGACATTGGTAATCTCCAAACTCTGGATCCCACCCAGTTCAGGTTTATAAAAGGCAGATCATGTCTCCTAGGCCTGATAGACTTCTTTGAAGCAGTCACCAAAGCCGTAGACAAGGGTAAGGTGGGTAACACAGCCTATTTAGATCTTGCCAAGGCTTTCGACACCATCCCCCACTCTGGAATTATAGATAAATTCACTAAACTAGGTATAAATCCCTATGTCACAAGATGGGTTGCGAACTGGCTCACTGACAGAACCCACACTGTGAAAGTAGCAGACTCCAAATCCAACTTCAGACCAGTGACAAGTGGAGCACCACAGGGTTCAGCCCTGGGTCCTCTCCTGTTTGATATCTACTTCTCTGGAGTACAGGCTAACACAGAAGGTATTTGGCTAATGAAGTTCGCAGATGACTGCAAACTAGGAGCCATAATCAAAACTCCTAACAATGTGGACATCCTACAAAAGGGCCTCACTGAGACAGATTCCTGGTGTCAAAGCCATGGCCTCAAGCTCAATGCCAAAAAGTGCATTGTCATCCCCTTTGGTAAAAACTCTGTACCCATGAACTACAACATAGGCAGTAGTATACTTAAAACCGAAAGTGTGATAAGAGACCTTGGGACACAGGTGGACAGTAGTCTCTCCTTTGATAATCACATCACCACAGTAGTCAGGAAATCCTTCTACATGACTCACCTCATCACAAAAGGTTTCTCATCCAGAAAAAATAGGTCATTGTTCCCCTCTACTCATCACTCATTAGGCCCATTATAGAGTACAACACCCCTTTTGGTATGTACCTCACAAGACATCTACATCAACTGTAAAGGCCACAGAAATACCTCACAAAGAGGATTACTGGCCTCAAACAGATGCCTTACGCAGACCGTCTCAAAAAACTCCAGCTTTACTCCGTCGCATACCACCTACTCAGAGGTGATCTCTGCCTAACATACAAAGCTATGTCAAACCCAGAGCTGTTGGACATGCTCCACTTAAAGAAATCCCAATCCCTCCGAGCTACACGCTCTAGAGACCTAAACCTTGCCACCACAATAAACAGAACATGCCGGAGGGATAGATTACTGTCCCAGAGACTTCCCATACTCTGGAATAAACTACCTATCTATATCAAACAAAGCTCCTCATTAGCACTCTTCAAGAAAAATCTTGATGATCGGATAGGAAATAGGAAATTCACCCCAGGGATCACCTCTGTGGCTCTGCTCGACAGTGGCACAGGAAAATTATTTTCTTGGGTGGCAAAAGCCAGGGTACCTTTTCGGCTGGGCTTGTATAGGCCCCAGGGCCAATAGCCTAGTACCTACATATGAACCTGTGAACCTATGAAGAAGAAAACCCATGGACAAAATCAAGAAGAGCAACTACCTTAAAAACAAGTGCTCTTTTATGCAGCTAAACAAGAACCTAAAACTTATAATTAAATCCAATGAGGCCAACTTTGAGGTCAGGATAGCCTTGCAGGCTAAGGACAATCACAAGGCCTGTGCTGAACTGGTGGTGAACAGTAGCACCTTCACAGATCAGGGTAAGATAGCAAATCTATTGACTGATAAGTTCAGCTTAAACTTTATCCCCACTCCCTCACACCAGGTGAAATCTCCTTCAACACAAACTTTACCCCACACTCCCTCCCACTAGGTGAAATCTCTTCAACACATTAATCCTAACTACTGCTAGCAGCAGTGGCTAAAGCCAAGAGCACCCACTCCATGGGTGCTGACAACATCAATGGTTTGCCTTCTGAATAGTCTATAACACAACCTATCAGGACCACTTGAGGCACGCTTCAACTACAGCCATGAAACAGATTACATTTTATATGAATGGAGGACTGCAGCAGTCATTCCCCTCCACAAGGGAGGGCCAACAACTGACCCAGGGAGCTACAGACCCATCATTCTAACAAGCCTAATATGCAAAACCATGGAACAAATTATCATGGAAATGATAAACAAGGATATTGCCAACCTGCAGACACTAGACTCATCCTAGACTGGATTTGTTAAGGGAGGATCATGCATAATTAACATGGTAGACTTCTTTGAGAGGATCACCAAAATAATTCATACTGCATATCTTGACTTAGCCATGGCATTTTATACAGTACCCCACTCAGGCATTGCTGACAAGCTCTTTGAGCTAGGCATAAATCCCTACATAACCTGCTGTGTTGCCATCTAGCTCACAGACAGCACCCGAGAAGTCAGGATCATTGAGACCATCACCACCAAGAGAGAGGTCACCAGAGGAATATCCCAGGGCTCTGTGCTGGGCCCACTCCTGTTTGGCATCTACTTCTCAGAAATCAAGGCTAGTGTTAAGGCCTCTGGCTCACCAAGTTCACAGATGACTGTAAATTGGGAACTATTATAGCTTTTCCCCAAGACACCAACATCTTGCAAGTGGGTTTAACACAGACAAATGATTGGTCTGAAAGCCATGGCCTAAAACTAAATGTCAAAAAATGAATTATAATGCCTTTTGGGAAACTGTCAACCCAAGTTAATTATTCCATCAATAAAACACCACTAAGTGTTGACACTGTAGTAAGGGATCTGGGAATATATGTAGACAACAATCTGGCCTTTCACCAACATGTAGCTTAGCTAAGATAATAAAAAAAAAAATAATTCAATGTCACCCAACTTATAGGTAAGGGCATGGCGTCTGGACCCAAGGAAGTTATAATACCAGTGTAGTAGGACCCTATTAGATCTACAGGTTCATAGGTTCATAGGTAGGTACTAGGCTATTGGCCCTATGGCCTATATAAGCCTAGCCAAAAGGTACCCTGGCTTTTGCCACCCAATAAAATTATTTTCATGTGCCACTGTCGAGTAGAGCCACAGAAGTGATCCCCGGGGTGAATTTCCTATCTCCCATGCAATCATCAAGATTTTTCTTGAAGAGTACTAATGAGGAGCTTTGTTTGATATAGATAGGTAGTTTGTTCCAGAGTATGTGAAGTCTCTGGACAGGAATCTATCCCTCCAGCAAGTTCTGTGTATTGTGCTGACAAGGTTTAGGCCAATAGAGCATGTAGCTCATAGGGATTGAGATTTCTTTAAGTGGAGCATGTCTAAAAGCACTGGGTTTGACATAGCTTTGTGTGTTAGGCAGAGATCGCCTCTGAGTAGGCGATATGTGACGGAGTACAGCTGGAGTTTTTTGAGACGGTCTGCATAGGGCATCTGTTTGAGGCCAGTAATCCTCTTTGTGAGGTATTTCTGTGGCTTTTCCAGTTGTTGTAGATGTCTTGTGAGGTACATACCAAAAGGGGCATTGTACTATTATAATGGGTCTAATGAGTGACGAGTACAGGGGAACAATGTCCTCTTTTTTCCTGGATGAGAAACCTTTTGTGATGAGGTGTGCCATGTAGAAGGATTTCCTGACTACTGTGGCAATGTGATTATCAAAGGAGAGGCTACTGTTCACCTGTGTCCCAAGGTCTCTTATCACACTTTTGGTGTTAAGTAGACTACCGCCTATGTGGTAGTTCATGGGTACAGAGTTTTTACCAAAAGGGACGACAATGCACTTTTTGGCATTGAACTTGAGGCCATGGCTTTGACACCAGGCATCTGTCTCAGTGAGGCCCTTTTGTAGGATGTCCACATCTTTTGGAGTTTTGATTATGGATCCTAGTTTGCAGTCATCTGCAAACCTCATTAGCCAAAGACCTTCTGTGTTAGCCTGTACTTCAGAGAAGTAGATATCAAACAGGAGAGTGCATTCTCATTGAATACAATTCACCCTCTGGCATGTATCTAACCAGACACTTGTAACAGTTGGAATGCCCACAAAGGTTTCTTACCACGAGTATTCAGGGCATGAATACTTTGTCCTACACTGATCACCTAAAGTCCTTGTCTCTGTATTCAGTCTTCTACAGGTTACTGAAGGAAGATCTGTGGCTGGCTTACAGGACTTTCTCAGACCCACCCCTGATGGATCTGTTGCCCATGTGCAAAACAAACAGCACTAGAAACAAAAGATCCAGGGATCCAAACTTTGCTTTTGACATAATCAGAACATGCTGGAGAGACAGGTTTGTCTCCTAATGGATCTGTATACTATGGAATAGGTTCCTTATCTATGTAAAACAGAGTTTATCTATAACCCTATTTAAATGAAACCTTGACAACTGGATGGGGAATAGGACATTTACTCTTGGTCTGGCTACTATGGCTATTATGGACACAGGCCATCAATAAGAAAAGTATTATCCTATAAACGCCCTCTCCTGACACACTAATCCTTAGTAACTTCCCTACTAACATGACGCTACAGATATAAATGTCCATGATACTTGGAACTCAAATGGTTTGGGGTGTGCAAATAGGCTTGTAAGGGCCTAGTGGTCATTAGCCTAGTCACAACCTATGAACCTATGAACCTAAGAAACCATATTTTTCATGTGTTAATCCCTAGGTATGTAATTGCTAGCTCTGCCCATTAGACAATTACCATTCCTAGTAGATTTACAATGAAAATAATGATGTTTCCCATAAAACTGTATCAATATTTTTTAGCCAGTGTTACTAGCTTAGATTAGATAATAGATGTAAAAAAGTATTTCATGGAATGTAAGTGGTATATAACCAGTATAGAAAGAAAGAAAGTTTGGCACATACTCTATAAATCTCTAGCAGAAGTGGTCTGTTTCCATAAGACTGATATGGCTGTAGATCAACTAATGAGATACAATTAAATAAATAATCAACCAATTAATTAATTAAATGGTACTACTCTGGGTAAGGAAGTGATGGATAATAATATAAGTAAACTTTATCACCTAAAAATCATAGTTTAAGAAATAACAAAACATTGCCTGCTCTGTCCCTTAAAGACTTAAAATGGAACTCCTAAAAAATCAAATAATCGGTTTTAACTAAAATCAAAAGTCATCATTTCATAATTTCTGAGGGATGGAATGAGGAAACATGTAGAGTTAAACAGGAAGAATGAGTGGGTCAGAATGCCATCAAATTAATACTTGCATTACAGGAAATTGTGAAAGTTTAGGCAATAGATATTAATTTAAGACAGGCTGGGACATAAATAAATGATTTGACATTTACAAAATAAATGGTCTAACATTTTTTTAAGATAGATTTTTTTTCCTGATCTCAAATATTGGTACACCCCAGGTAATGAGATCTCATTTTTTCAGCTCATTCTTGTACTAGTTTAGATGTTACAGAACATGAATGCCATTTGAACTCCATTTCTTGGCACATATCTCCTTATTTTCTTTTAGATAATGAAACAGTAATTAAAATTCGTGAGCTTGTCCATTTTTTCTGTAATGATGTAGTAGATACTGAGAACTGTCAGAGTGGTACTCTGTAATAAACCATCTGCCTCACAGCTCCAGAGTTATAATGTGTCTATATCTGTGATAGCTTTCTGTGGGTATGCCAGCTTCCTTACACATCTAAAAAGCACAATGAGAGGTTACTCAAACCTTTCTGCATAACATTTACTGCATTTGGTCTTGCTCTTGTAGCCTTAGTTGCAGCAGAATTGGGGTCAATGAAGCAGCCAGATAAAGAAATTGTAAGCAATCAAACAAACGGATAAATAACCATGTTATACAATATAAAGTAGGTGCAAAAAGGGAAGTTACAAGGAATAGCTTTTACAACCCCCTCCCCCCTCACATAATGTCTCTGGTTGTTCCCTCTGGTGTGAATTGCCAATTCAAATTCAGATTTCTGTCTTGATTTATCCAGGTTGCACAGACACAACCCTTTGCCATGCAGGCCTCTTAAATCTTGAAGGAGTCAGGCTTATAGTACCACACTGTAAGAAATCCAAAGGGGACTGTGTACATGATGCCAAAAGACATGATTCCTGTGGAAGTCAACTATTAACCCTAGATATGACAGCAGCAAGTTCAGTGACAGTAAAATGTCTTTGCTGACTGCCTGCTTAGCCTAGGATGCCCTCTGAGGCTACTGGTATCCACAATAAGTTGGATAAGCATGAGGATTCTCAGTTTTTCCAAAGAAATAGCAAATCTGGCCATTGAATGCTTCATCCTATTTCACCTCAGACAGCTCAGCTATTGGCTTGAGTCTGTTCCTGATATCACATCACTAACAGTGTGGACAAAGACCTTGCCTCTTTTCTGTCAAGCTAGCAGTCCCAAGATAAACCTTTATTAGTCAGGTCTTGCATATTAGAAAAATATGGTAGACTTTAATGAACACCTAATGGTGAGAAGAATATTGCTGAGCATGAGGGAAGCTGATCATAAATGGGTTAACAATGCCAATCTTCACAGATGTGTCAGTCTTTATGGGGCATGAGCAGGTAATCATGGGGTAACCTGGAGAGGGGTATCACACACTCATGTGAACCACCAAGAGACTGATTAGACAGAAAATAAAAAAGCACCTTGCTCTTGGCATGACAGTCAATCCATGAGCCAATCTTACTCCACTGATGGGGAACAAATGAGCAGTACATGTGGTAGATGAATGGTTATCAGGCATAGGAGACAGAGAAAAAGAAAACAAAATGCAATGGGTAAAAAATAAAGAATCATTTTTCATTACAAGCTGACTACTCATGGGCATGAGATCAGAAAAGCATCACAAGCACAAAAATTAAGCCTTTATGCTGAGAGAAGTTGCTTTAGAGTTCATATTTGGATGACACCTGTCCTATTTTTTAAAGTTACTAACAAACTCATAATGTATTTGTCAAAGGAAAAATATACTTTAAAATGATAAAAACACGGTAGGTTCAGGTTAAGGCACTTTAATCTTGCAGCAAGGAGACAAAAATGTGCTATTACAGAGTTTGTCTAACTAGAAACAGAAAATACTTTCAATTTTATACATTCTCTAACTAGACATGGCCTACCAAGCTGACGTAGCAGATTACCAGCCTTTTCATCATCATTTATTGACCATCATTCCCATGAATTTCTGCTGATTTAACAATTTTTGTGAGAAACTTCCTGAGGAAAACAACATGGCCTTGATTACTACCAGTTAGATACATGTTATGTTACCATTCAAGGTACTATAGCTAATTCAAGCACAATGCTAACAGTTCATTTCTCTAATAATCCTTTGTCTACTTTATCTCTAAGCTTCTACAGCTGCACATGTTCTCATGCTGCGAACAGAGCTGATTGTTTAAAATCATTACATTTACAGAATATAGTATTGTTCATTCATTCGTTCCTGACCTAGCAGATAAGCACCTGCTTCTCAAGTACATTTCCAAAAGGCATAAACATGAATATTGCTGTGCTAGCAATTGTTAGGTCAGAGGGCATCTTGCAAGTTTCAGAAAGCATACTGCAGTTTTCAAAAAGCATCTTTTTCAGTCTCATATGAAACTCAATTTATATATAACACAGTGCATGTAAAATAGAATGAAAAATGTGTTAATTCTTTTGATTTTTAATTAGCATTAAGCATACACACATTAATACATATTTTTCTAACATTTCCATCCTGTTAATACTTTTTAATTCTATTTTCAAAAAAAAGAATAAACAGTTTGCTTATTTTCCTAACCTCTTCCAATCAGGATTTGCAGTTAAGAAAGTCATTCAGTTTAAACTTTTATGAAAGTGTTTCACATTCTAGCAGCTCTTCAAATTCAATACTTGATACATAGTCTTAGATACTGATATGTCTATGAATTATTTGATTAATTTCTTCATGCAGGGGATTCCACAACAAACAGAAACTCCTATTAGGAGTAATCCTACCGCAATGGCAATCAATATGTTCATTAGGATGGAACCCCACCCCCCAAATACATTCTGGAAAAAGTCTGTAAGAGGGTTTGGGCCTGGTTTGGTCATGGCCGACACTTGCTGAATCACCTCAAGATGATCGTTAATCTCATGCTGATGATCAGGAATAAACGCACAGCATTCTTCTTTGATTAAAGCGCACGTCCCACCCCTCGCCGCTAGGGTGAAGTCAAGAGCCATTCGGTTTTGGAGTACTACAGTTCTCATGGCATTCAGTTCATCAGTTATCAGTTCAAGAGCAGAAAAAGTCACATTACTCATTACTTTGAGAAGTTTAGACAGTATCCGCAGCTCCCAAATCGATTTAACTGCACCATATGCAGGTAATATGCCTGCCCACAATATGACAGCATCACTCAAGTCCATGTGCGCAAGTTTGGTTCCAACATTAAGATGGTCTTTCCAGCCTGCTTCAATCTGTCCCACTGGATTCTCAGGTTTCTTAACAGTCTTTTTGGTTACATCTCGGGTATTTCGAATATTTCCCTGAAGCAAAACTGCAGTGTGTCGTATTGCCGGGATCAGGTATCCCAAAAAACAACTGCCAGACCAATTCTCAGGTAACCATTTATATGCCTTTTTACCACACACAAAATAACAGTCCTCTACTTTAGTTGTTACTTTGTTATGAAATGACTGCCCTGCATGAAACATTTTCCTATCTATTACAGATAACTGTTTAAAAAGTACAAGATTATGTTGTACCTGATCAAGAGTCTTATGCATAGATTTTAAAAATGAGTTATAATCTGTACTACAAGATCCACCTAAATCATTTGCTTTTGTATAACATTTATACTGTACGGTGACATTACACTTGCTCCATCCCACTCGGATGGTATCATTTTGTAAAAATATACAATTCCTTTTTGTGTTACAGGTAAATACAGTGCTACCTTATCATATGCTTTAATAGCAACTGTGTCAAAAACAGATTTTCCCAGGTCTCGTTGACCCCTAGGGGGATAGCAGCCATCAATAAACCCCCGTATGCTGTTGGTATGGCTGTGCAGACCCAGCAGTTCGAAACATTAAAAATCTCAGCATACACACGTGTAATTGCCTGATAAGTGTTAAAGTTCGGATGCCAGTCTATGTTTGGCTCATTACGTTTAATCAGTTCAACTTTTGTGGCAGGAAAAAGGAGTGGCCACAACAAAAAGAACAATGTGATTAGCATAACTATCAAAATGATCATGCGAGTTTTCTGAGGATGCTCAATGTCTCTATTCACTCTGTACCTGGCCATTATGTTCTCATTGTACAACAGTAACAAAGTTTTTGTCCAATTCAAAGTTCTTAACCAATTTACAGTGCGTCAAATGAATCCAGGAAGCTTGCTCCGTGATCTTGACTGCAGTGGGTGTCGACAGTAGTACCTGGTACAGCCCTTCCCACTTCGGAGAACTCCAGTTCTTTTTCTTCACAATCTTCTCCCAGACCAAGGTGCCTGGGGCTACTGGTGCTTCCGATTCCAGTTGCTCTTTATCTGAAACAGAATTTAACTGCAAAAGTTTGTTATTCAAAAATCGTCTCATATACCCTGCAAGTGAACTGTCAGCCTCTTGCTCGGCACTGAGGTGTATAATATGCCCTCCCAAACAAAGTTTCAAAAGGAGTTAATCCCTTTCCATTTGGAACAGTTCTCATGCTCAACAGTGCTAGAGGCAAACAGTGCACCCAGTTCTTTTGTGTCTCACTCATCAATTTCCTAAGCTTATTCTTCAAAACCTCATTATGCCTCTCTACTAATCCTGCAGATTGGGGGTGGTAAGCGCAATGATTTTTTAATGATATTCTGAAATAGCGACTAAGTTGTTGCACTGTTTGGTTCACGAAATGTGTACCGTTATCACTATAAATCTATTCCGGTATGCCATATCTGGGTATAATTTCCTTAACAAGGACCTTTGCAACAGTAGCTGCATCTGGATTTTTAGTTGGAAAAGCTTCCACCCATTTGGAAAACATATCTCTAATGATAAGGCAATACTTTTTATTCTCACATTTATTTAGTTCTATGAAATCCATACAAATAGTATGGAACGGATACGGTGGTGTAGGGAAACTCCCTTGCTTAGGCTTCAATGTCCCTTGTGCATGATGCTTGTTACAAACATGGAATGCTGCACAAACATTTTTTGTTTAGTTTGTAAATCCATACGTTGTAAACACTCGATTCACTAACTGTAACATCCCCCCTGTTGAGACATGGCTCTGCCCATGGCTCAACAAAGCTGCATATCTAAACAAATTAAATGGCAAAATTGGTTTCTTTTCCTTGGAGATGTACAGTCCCTTTTCAAGGATTGCTCCTCGTTTTATCCACTTCTGTTTTTCTACATTTGTAGTAAGTGCCTGCATTGTTTTCAACATTTCTAAATCTAAAATCTCAGAGGGTTGTAATTCCTCACTCAAAAGAAAAGCTTCTGAGGCTGAAGCTGCCTGTTTTGCAGCTGTATCAGCCCGCGCATTACCTTTTGAAATTCTATCCTGTTGCTTGGTATGAGCTACACATTTGCAAATAACTACTTTTTGAGGTAATTGAATAGAGCCTAGTAAATCTAAAATAAATTGCGCATGATTAATTGGTTTACCAGTAGATGTTATCATTCCTCTATTTTTCCACTGCTGCGCAAAAACATGTACAGTAGAAAAAGCATACTGACTGTCAGTAAAAATATTCACTTTCTTACCTTCAGCTAAGGTACATGCCCTTGTCAAGGCAATCAATTCTGCTGCTTGTGCAGATAAGTTGTGTGGTAAAGATTTTGCTTCTAAATTCTCTGTATCAGAAATGACTGCATACCCCACTAGAATCTGTCCTGTAGGACCCCTCCTGCACGAGCCGTCCACATAGTATGTCACCTCGGCATCATCCAAGGGAACATCTGTAAGATCTTGTCTAGGTAATGTCTTTTGCTCAATCTCCTGCAGGCAGAAGTGTGGTTTGCCATCTGCAGGGGTTGGGAGCAAGGTTGATGGATTCAAAGTTGTGCATCGTTCAATTGTCATATGAGGTTGGCTCAACAGTATAGTCATACAGGAGAGATGTCTAGCAGGAGAAAGATATGCTACTTTTTCTTGCAGTAAAATAATTGCGACTGCATGAGGCACTCTCAATGTGAGAGGGTGGAACAACACTACTGAGGCCAAAGCCTGCACTGCCATTGCAGCTGCAACTACTGCTTGTACACAGTGGGGCAGGGATTGCGCCACTGCGTCTAACTGTGATGAATAGTAAGCTATGGGGCGTTTTTCGTCCCAATGTTGCTGTGTCAACACTGATGTCATATAACCTTGCTTACAGTCTACAGTTTGGAAAAATTGCTTATGATAGTTCAGTAATCCTAAAACTAAGGATGATGCTATCAGTTGTTTCAGCTAACAGAAAGCTGCTTCTGCTTCTGGTGTCCATTGTAATAAATCCTGTGCTGCCATCGGCTTTTTAAATATCAAATCAGTCAGTGGAGCAGATTCCAAAGCATAATTTGGTATCCAACTCCGACAAATGTTAGTAGTTCCCAGGAAGGACATCATTTCCTTCTTGGTAGTTGGTCTAGGTGCTTGTAACATTGCTGTTTTTCTATCTTCATCTAATATTCTACCTTCTTTGGATATTACATATCCTAGGTACTTAACTTGTTTTCTCCAAAGTTGTAGTTTGTTTTTTATTTACTTTGTGTCCTTGAGTAGCTAAAAACTGTAATAATGCTATGGTGTCCTCTTTACATTCTGGCTGGGTGGGGGCTGCCAGCAGAATGTCATCTACATAAAGTAAAATCTGACTACCTCAAGGTGGGATAAATCACGCCAGGTTGCTTGCCATTTCTTGTGCAAATATTGTTGGACTTTCACAATATCCCTGTGGTAATCTCGTATATGTATACCGTTTCCCCTGAAATGTAAATGCAAACCAATGTTGGCTGTCGGGGTGTATCGGTATTGAGAAAAATGCATTACTAATATCTACCACAGATAAATACTTTTGCTGAGGCTTTAAATCATTCAGTAAAGTGTGCGGATCTGGCACCGTTGGTGCCCTGGGTAGAACTGCATTATTTACAGCCTGTAAATCTTGGACCATATGCCATTTCCCGTTTACTTTCCTGACAGGAAATAAGGGTGTATTACATGGTGAATCGGGAGATTCTATTAAAACACCTTCCTTAAGTAAGGCTGCTCTTATAGGTTTGATCCCTATCTCTGCATCCTTTCTCAAGGGATACTGTCTTTTCTGAGGTCTAAATGCTGATTTTGGCGTAATAGTAACTGGTCCTGCTGTTCGAATAAGCCCTACATCTGATTTCCCTGTTGACCAGAGAGTCTCTGGTATGTTTCACAAGGCTTTTTCCTCTTCTTCCAATAGGAGTAATACTCAACTATTCTCACTAGCCTGTGAGTGCTCAGCTGGGTGTGTCTGTGTTATCCAATTCAGTTTCTGCTTCTGTACTCCTTGTTCGGAGAGTTCTAATTCTGTCTGCTTTTCCCACCTTGTAACTTTTTCTCTCAAGTCTGCCCATTTCAAACTTCTACTCTTAGTTAAGCTAACATGTGGCAATCAATTAAATTTATAAAGTGCTAAAAATTCTTGGGGCAATGAACAGCTTATTACACTGTTTCCTTCTGTGTCCCAGTACAAGTTTCATAACACTAGCCTGTTTGCATGGTTTTGAAACAATTCCTGTTCATATTCTTTATCAGGTCCTGGTCTATTACAGTAATATAGAGTAGAATGCAACAAATCTTGTTTGTCAGTGTCGAGGGAGGGGGATTTACTGATGGCTACGTTCATCAGTTCTTCGGTTACTGCCCCTGGACCAGTCGTAACCAAGTCCTGGCTGCACCAATAATATGTCTCACCCTCCGGTCGCACTACAAAAGTATCCATTTGTCGCTGTGCCTCCATACCCTGCATGGTTGGAACTACGGCTATGCCAAATATCTGCATTAAGTCTCTACCCAAAAGATTTACTGGGCATTTTGCAGAAACCATAATTTTACTTTTCTGGGTCATTCCTGAAACGGGGTCTGTTATTGCTATGTCATGGGAGAGTGGCTCCCAATACAGCTGTTCATTAGCTGCTTTTACTAGTATATAATCTGGTGATTCTGAATCTTCCGGTAATTTGGAAGGATGTATCAGGGTCCGTGAAGCCCCTGAGTCACACAAAAATTTGACTTCCCTCCCCTCTACTAGAAGCGTCACTTCCGGTTTTGTGTCTGCTAAGTAGAGCTCTAGGCTCAATAATGCTAAGTCTAAAATTTCATTTTCTTCAACATCTAAAAATTCATGTACATCCTCTACCCCTTCTGTCACGTCCTCTACCCTTGCTATCACATTTGCACTTATCTTTTCCCGTTCATTCTCATTCAATGATTCCTGACTATCATATAGTCATTCCTCATCCTCCTTATTTTCTGTAGTCACCTTCTTATTTAGCCTGCAATTCCTTGCTAAATGTCCCTTTTTCCCGCATTTAA
This sequence comes from Protopterus annectens, assembly GCF_019279795.1. Classification (NCBI taxonomy): domain Eukaryota; kingdom Metazoa; phylum Chordata; order Ceratodontiformes; family Protopteridae; genus Protopterus; species Protopterus annectens. The sequence continues at coordinate 283,627,110 of NC_056726.1, read as the reverse complement.
AACATTCACCCCTTTTTTTTCTTTCTTCAAAATCATCTGATCGCTTATCAGATAGTTTATTTCCCTGGGTATTTTTCTTACCCTTTCTTCCAGTTTGTACTACAAAAACTTCTGACCCATCTTCTGCTGAAAATACTTGGGTTTTCTTTTTCTTTTTACTATTAAAATGTCTTTCTGCATGTCTTGCATATTCAAGTAATGGCTGTAATCTACTCGTACGATGATCTACCATGTGCTTTATAATAAAGCTGCTAATGGGAGTTATACTACCTTTCAAGAATGCATTCTTCAGCTGCTGCTCATAAGGGGAATCATGTGTCTGATTTTCTGGTTTCTGCATTCCGCAGTGGTTATTAAAACACTCTAATAATCTAGCATAATATCTATCAACCGTTTCACCTTCTTGTTGAATGCACTGATTAGTGCAAGTTCAATCAGCCCTAGGCTTCCATTTTTCAGAGATTCGGTCTGTCAGACCCTTTACTCTGCCATCTAATTCTGCGTTAGTATGTGGGAGTGGTCTAAGCTCTGTGTCACAGGGATTCCAGTCGCCACTGATCATGTGCCAATCTGGACCTACAATTTGTCTAACTACTTTTTCTACTTCTTCGCCGTTCAAATGGTAACTTAATCTCATACCCTGTAAGTCTTCTAAAAATTTTCTAAAATTCACTTTCAGATGGGGAATTCCCTCCGTGGCTTTCCGGACATCCTCCGGCGTCCACGGTCTATAAACTTAAAGAGTCGGATCCTGTCCTGCCTGAGGATTTGGTACTTCTGTGAGTGGACATATCTCTTCCTCACTCATAGCTCGTGATTTTCTATTTATTTCATATAGTTCAATCTCCCTTCTCAAGTCGCGTGTTCGAGACCTTGTCTTGAATAGGATCCCTGACAAATGGTTTTGATGCTGTAGAAACAGCTGGGTATAGCGGAGGTGGATCAGCTTGTCCACTCGCTTCATATTCTGGTAAGGGAAGCGGAGGGGGCGAAAGAGGGGCCGTTGCTATTACCAAGTTATTATCTTCTTTATCTAAGAACATCGTTTTTGAATTTTTAATCTTTTGTTCCCTGCGATTTGCTTCCTCAAGCCACCTATGTGTCTGAGGGACTCCTAATTGTCATTGCTTTTTTAATTGACCTTTTGCATCTGTTTTAAGTTGCCTGACAAGTTTAATAAGTGCAAGTTTATCTAAATTACCATCGAATTTATACTTAACAACCCATTTTGTATAATACTTAACATTGTCGGCACGCTGTAATTGCATATATTTCACGTCTTCAGTTAGGGGCGGGTCTCGGGAACTTTTCGTGCACTGATTTCCCATGTTGCCTTAGCTAAGCTGTTAATTGTTACGTAACCCTTCTTATCACATGGTACCACAGTTCTACACCTTTTCACAGTTTATCTAGAATAACTGTCTACCTATTCTGTTTCCCTGACCTATGACAAGACAGTAACCTTTTTGTCCCTGATCTGCACATGCAAATCTTCCTGACAAAAACAGTCCTGCAACTAGTCCCTGATCTTAAAACAGAAATAAGGTAATTCCTCCTTACCTGACCCTCCGTGAGTTGATCCACCAGATCATTGACTCGTCCTCCAATCCCAGATCAGAAACAGTGGCTGGCCTCTTTCGAACGACAATTCATTCGGAGGTCTTTCAAAACAGAAGAGCCGATTTGGCCTCTTCTCCGTACGGATGCATGCCACTGGGCCCAATTCTGACCTAGGCCTAAAGCGAGAGGTACTTTCCGGTCTGAAGGACTAAACTGTCAAAGGAAAAATATACTTTAAAAATGATCAAAACACGATAGGTTCAGGTTAAGGCACTTTAATCTTGCAGCAAGAAGACAAAAACGTGCTATTACAGAGTTTGTTTAACTAGAAACATAAAATACTTTCATTTTTATACATTCTCTAACTAGACATGGCCTACCAAGCTGACGTAGCAGATTACCAGCCTTTTCATCATCATTTATTGACCATCATTCCCATGAATTTCTGCTGATTTAACAATTTTTGTGAGAAACTTCCTGAGGAAAACAACATGGCCTTGATTACTACCAGTTAGATACATGTTATGTTACCATTCAAGGTACTGTGGCTAATTCAAGCACAATGCTAACAGTTCATTTCTCTAATAATCCTTTGTCTACTTTATCTCTAAGCTTCTACAGCTGCACATGTTCTCATGCTTCGAACAGAGCTGATTGTTTAAAATCATTACATTTACAGAATATAGTATTGTTCATTCATTTGTTCCTGACCTAGCAGATAAGCACTTGCTTCTCAAGTACATTTCCAAAAGGCATAAACATGAATATTGCTGTGCTAGCAATTGCTAGGTCAGAGGGCATCTTGCAAGTTTCAGAAAGCATACTGCAGTTTTCAAAAAGCATCTTTTTCAGTCTCATATGAAACTCAATTTATATATAACACAGTGCATGTAAAATAGAATGAAAAACGTGTTAATTATTTTGATTATTAATTAGCGTTAAGCATACACACATTAATACATATTTTTCTAACAGTATTGCTAAATAAAATGGCACTAGAGTCACTCAATCTAGGGATCTCAACCTTGCCAGTGACATTAACAGAACATGCTGGAGAGACAGGTATATATCCCAGAGATTGCTGTTGCTCTGGAATAAACTTCCAATTCATGTGAAACAGAGCTCATCAATGACCCTATTCAAACAAAACTTGAACAAATGGATGGGTGACAGCAAATCCACCCAAGAGGTAGCATCCATGTCCTTCATGGACAGTGGTATTTGGTGCTGATCTGTAAAGTATGTCCATCTAACCAAAGACAAGTTGCTCAACTTGGAATCAACTTGGCTCAGCTTATAAAGGTTCTAGGGGTGCTAGTCTAGTAACCTCCTATGAACATATTTATAGGATTGTAGGAAGTAACTAGGCTATTGGCCCTGAGGTCCTTACAAACCTAACCAAGAATTTAGCCCATGTTCTGACATGTCAGCACCTGATGCTGCTGTCTTGCAGAGACACAGGTCAGATCCCAGAGGTGTATTTTCTGTTTCCCATCCAGTTATCCAGGTTGCACTTAAAAAGGGATAATGAGGTACTCTGCTTGACATGGAGAGGGAGTCTATTTCACAGAAGGGGGAGTTTCTTGGATACAAATAAGACTAAAAGTATCCAAGAAAGAATGTTCCCCAGTAGGCAAACATTCCTCATTGTAAAATGTAGGTAAAACAGCAAAAAACAGCAACGGTAAACTGAAGCACGACTTGTATCAGCATTCAGTAAAATAAAATCACATTTATTTTCAAGTAGGCAAGCGCTTTCACCAAAAAATGTGGCTTCATCAGACCATTTACAAGTAAAAGTGCAGAAACTGCCAAACATTTCCATTTATACACAACACCTTCCACTAATTAAATTCAAATGTTTTTTGTAGCAAATCAGTTCAGCACAAAATGCCCCCTAGTTGCTTGACATGATAAACAGATTAAAACAGCAACAAAATAACTATTTAGTTGCTGATACATAAATAAAATCCACATTATAATACTCAAAATTCAGCACATAATAAAATTGTATGCACAGTCCACTTTAAAATATATGCATATCTCATCCTTAGCAGCATAAATTATATTGTGCATCTATAAATCAACTAGCTATCTAGTTGCCTTTGTTATATATAGATCGTCACACAATAATAAATTTATACCATCATAACATAACATTTCCTACTTGGTATAACTGCTTATATGGTCAAGCACTCGCTCGACTCGAGAGCCCAAATCATTCAAATCAGTACATCATTACTTACACATTCATGGATCAAGTCATATTGCACACATTTAAATATCCCTCCAAGTCTATCCTGTGGTGTAGCTAGGTCCTTTCAATTGAAAGATATAATACCATCAAACATGTTATAACATAATCATTCAGCTTACAACCCTTGTATGCTGTCAAAGATCACTCATGATGTGATTTCTATTTTGCGTCATTCAAATAAACAGTTTACTGTACCCTCTTAAACATAGATGAATGATGAGCCTGTTTATCTATATATCCATGCTAGGTTCCAGAATGCAGTTAAATATGCACTTATCCAGTTTACTTTTGCAATAAACCCCCCTTTTTAGCATGAGTGCTGTTAAGCACTCACTCTACACTATAATTGTGACATTGTCACGCCATGCCTCCGTTCCTTAAAAGCATAGCCATCTGAATAGTTCACTGTTCGGGTACTTGCAAAGTGCATTTCCTATAACATAAAGACTATGTAGCAAACACAAACATGAGCAGTTCCATTATATATTCGGCATATATGGTATTATATAAAATCAATACAACTCTTCATAATATGCCCATATAAGTATATTATTGTACATCTATCAAATCACTACTAATATTGGCATCAATCTACATCTTCAAACTAAATTTAAGCAACTAGGGAGTGTTTTGTGCTGAACTGATTTGCTGCAACAAACATTTGAATTTAATTGGGGGAGGTGTTATGTATAAATGGAAATGTTTGGCAGTTTATGCACTTTTACTTGTAAATGGTCTAATGAAGCCAAATTTTGTGGTGAAAGCGCTTACCTACTTGAAAATAAATGTGATTTTATTTTACTGAATGGTGATACAAGTCGTGCTTCAGTTTACCGTTGCTGTTTTCTGCTGTTTTGCCTACATTTTACAAAGGGGACTGTTTGCCTACTGGGGAACATTCTTTCTTGGATTATTGTGTTTTCTGCTTGTTATAACCAGAGGAGCATTGCAGAATTGAATGCTGGAAGTAATGTTGAACTGGATTTTAATCCGTTAAGACCGAGGGAAAACAAACAACATCCAGGACTATTGGGTATGTTAAATAATACTATTAATAATTTGATTGTGGAATGTAAATCGAATGATGCATTACCTGACCAACAAGATGTTAATGTTGACTATTACAAACTGAGGATGCTTGTGAATACAGTTGAGAATTATGTATTTAAGCTTAAAAGACTGCAGTTACAAATATTTCATTTTGAAGCATGTATACATTATAAAGTAATACCTCGTGGTTTGCGAATACTAAAAATGCCAACATATGGAGCACAATACCATGAGCTACTAAGCCAATGGCAGACAATTAACATGGAAACAAGCATTAGCTACTTAAAGCTCATGAATGAGTTCTTTAAACCTCATGAACTCGAACTTATACAGAGCATACAACAACAGCAAGAAGCACTATATACACATTTTCCAGCTATACATGTTGATAAATTTTGGAACTGCCATGGATAATGTGAGTGTGTATGAATGTAAATTAACACAACAAAAATGGAAGAACTTGAATAGAGACATAGCCGATTTTAAGGGTGGTAATGCCTTTTCATGGCCTAGACATCAGAGAAATACTAGACCTGAACAGAAAATGAATGTAAATGAAAGTGAAAGTAGCTCAGAGTATTGAAACAAGAGAGAATATTTGACTACTAGACCAATGGGAACATATAATCAAATTCCAACTAATGATGTACAAAGCCCAGCTGCTATAATGCAAGAGAATATTGATACATCACTCCAGATGACAACTACTAATGGAAGCCAACCTAATTTAGAAACACAGCAGTCCAATGATATACCACCTGGCCAACCAGTAGTGAGAAGGAAAGATACCATAAATAATGGACAGCAAACATATCTAATGTTTCCACTACCAATCCAACAAGAAAGAGGGAGACAAACATTTCAGTCCAGGAGTCGAAACAGGATGAAAAGAAAGGAGTAGATGGACAACACGGAATATCCAACCCTGAAAAGGATGTGACAACAGAGCTAAATCAATACATTGTTTGGAATATATCAAATAGACAGTTAGAAGAAACAGAGATCTCAGTTCTACTGAAGGGACTTTCATTTATACTGGCACAGTCAGCTGATTTACCAGATACATTGATTGATTTAAAACTTTTTCTTAGAAATGTTATATTGAAACTGACATTTCCTATGGATACAGGTAGCAACGTTTATCAATATAAGAAGCTTAGCAAATATGCACCTGTAAACCATCCTATTTTAGAAGCTTTTGGAAAAATATGTGAAGATGAAATATATAATATGTCTAAGAATAAAGAGCAACATAACAGGTATGTAAATCTAACTAAACAAGAGAATGAAGCACTGAAACATCTCCAAACAGACACATCTCTGGTTATTAGACCTGCCGACAAGGGAGGTATGACAGTAGTGATGGATAGGGAGTTTTATTTTAATTCATTACATCATATGCTATCTGATACGAAAGTATATAAAATCATTACCCTTGTAGAAATACATACAATGCAGCAATTGATGAGGTTAATATCAATGACAGTATGCTTAGATACAATTTGTCATTAGAACTGGTTCAGTTTCTTACAGCTGAACATCCCTTGATTCCATCATATCAAGGACAGCTTTAAATACATAAAAATAAAGTTAGGCCGCCCTTTAAACCAACTGTAGCAGGCAAAGGATGGCTAACAGAACCATGCTCTATCTTTGTTGAAAGGCAGGTGAGACCAGTCTTAAACGAAGTAGACATTGTGCTAAAGATTCAAAACATTTCTTGGAAAGCCTGTTTATATTTAATCAGGTACCAAATAATAGTGAGAAGATGTATCTAGTAACACTTGATGTGGCATCCTTATTCACCTCAATTCCTAACGAGGAAGGCCTACACCTATTGCAAAAGTTTCTTAGAATGAAAAGTGGATATAATAAAATGTTGATAGATACTACATGTATGTTTATGGACATAGTACTCAAGAACAATGTATTTGTTTTTGATGGTACATACTATCTCCAATGAGAAGGAGTAGCTATGGGCACTTGTGCCAGTAGCTGCGCCAATGCAGTTATGGCACAGGGCGTAATGAAATGTATGTTTCTACTTGAGCTATACAAGAAATATGTGAGTTTCTATTGTCGTTTTCTGGATGATATTTTCCTTTTAAGGTAGGTCCCTTCTCACTACTTATAACTTTTGTAGAAGTAACAGAAAATACAACAAATTTTCTAAAGTTTGAACTGAAATATTCTACAAAGGGATAGCATTCCTGGATGTTTTTGTTTCAATAAATGCACAAGGGTTGTTTGAGATTAGGATATATCACAAAGACTGTTATACTAACACACTTTTGCACAGGTCTAGCATGCCCCCAAGGAAAACATTTAAGAATATAGTGAAAGGACAGGGGATGTGTGTATCACATTTGAGTAATCAGGATAATGTGTTTACTGAAGGTCTTGTTCAACTAGGGAAAAATTTATATAAAAGGGGATACCAAGATACAGAAGTAGTACCAGTTTTACAAGAAGTTAGAACAATGAGAGACAGTAGAGCTAAACCTTATTTTTCTGAAAGTCCCAATATAGCTTTACAAGTGGAGAATGTACCAGCAATGCATAATAAAGTGAATTTGGTTAAAGTCACGATACCATACACTAATGACATTAATAGAGTTAAGAATGTGTTCTATAAACATTGGCCACTGCTAATGACTAATAATAAAATTAAAGCAGTGGTGGGGGAAGAACCCAACTTCTGCTTTAAGAATAGAAAAAAATCTTAAAAGGATGCTGTGTTATCCAAAAGAAATAATAAATGGACAAAACTAATAGAGCACTCAGGGAGCGTATGAGGGAACATACCAATAGTATAAAGAATAGGGAGTATTGTAAAACATAATTTCAAATTTATAGGCCTAGAACAGGTTAGTCCTGGAAATAGGATGGGGAATATTATAAATCTTACAGAAAAGAGTGAACTTAGATGGATTTTAAAACTTCGAGCTGAAAAAGGGCTGGGCCTTAATGGTAAGATATCTATGAGGAGTGTATTGGAAGCGAGGGAGTTACCTCGCAAATAGTGATGTACACATATACATTAGGTAGTATAGGAAGAATATTATACATTTACTTTCTAAACTAAAATATACTAACATGAAATTGGTCCTACATTTTAGCTGGACCAAGAAATATTTAGTAATATGTGTAGAAGTATGCATATAAGTGAATCTGTTTATGTATGCAACTATATGATCAGTTTTATATGAACATGCACTCAAAAAGAATTAATGGTTGGTTATGTATGTTAAGACTATTTCATATAGCTTTGGTTAGAAGTGCATATATATGTATATATATATATAAATACATTTTTGCCGTGGTATCGATTATGATACCATATATATTTAGAACGTATCTTACAGCTTTGTACATGTCGCTGAAATGATAAATGATTTTTCGGCTAGCTATAAATATTTCCATATGAAGTGCAGTTTAATTTTTAGAAATGCATTTATTGTCTATGATCTGTCATTCTTCATTACTATTTATATAAGTATCAGTTAGATAAAATTAGTTTGAAGATGTAGATCGATGCCAATATTAGTAGCAATTTGATAGATGTACAATAATATACTTATATGGGCATATTATGAAGAGTTGTATTGATTTTATGTAATACCATATATGCTGAATATATAATGGAACTACTCATGTTTGTGAAAAGATTTCTTAAAGTATATATATATATATATATATATATATATATATATATATACATATGAGGACTTAGCATTAGGTAAATCTGATGCTGCATAGTCTTTATGTTATAGGAAATGCACTTTGCAAGTAGACGAACAGTGAACTATTCAGACGGCTATGTTTTTAAGGAACAGAGGCATGGCATGACGACATCACGATTAGGAGTACTATTGCAAAGTAAACAGTAGAGTAAGTGCTTAACAGCATTCACGCTAAAAAGGGGGGTTTATTGCAAATGTAAACTGGATAAGTGCATATTTAACTGCTTTCTGGAACCTAGTATGGATATATAGATAAATAGGCTCATCATTCATCTTTGTTTAAGAAGGTACTTTAAACTGTTTATTTGAATGATGCAAAATAGAAATCACTTCATGATTGATCTTTGACAGCATACAAGGGTTATAAGCTGAATGATTATGTTATAACATGTTTGATGGTATTATATCTTTCAATTGAAAGGACCTAGCTACACCACAGGATAGACTTGGAGGGATATTTAATTGTGTGCAATATGACTTGATCCATTAATGTGTAAGTAATGATGCACTGATTTGAATGATTTGGGCTCTGGAGTCGAACGAGTGTTTGACCATATAATCAGTTATACCAAGTAGGAAATGTTATGTTATGATGGTATAAATTTATTATTGTGTGAAGATCTATATATAACAAAAGCAACTAGATAGTTAATTTATAGATGCAAAATATAATTTATGCTGCTAAGGATGAGATATGCATATATTTTAAAGTGGACTGTGCATACAATTTTATTATGTGATGAATTTTAAGTATTATAATGTGGATTTTATTTATGTATCAGCAACTAAATAGTTAATTTGTTGCTGTTTTAATCTGTTTATCATGTCAAGCAACTAGGGGGCATTTTGTGCTGAATTGATTTGCTACAACACACATTTGAATTTAATTAGGGGTAGGTGTTATGTATAAATGGTAAAGCCTGGCAGTTTATGCACTTTTACTTGTAAATGGTCTGATGAAGCCACATTTTGTGGTGAAAGCACTTACCTACTTAAAAATAAATGTGATTTTATTTTACTGAATGGTGATACAAGTCGTGCTTCAGTTTACTGTTGCTGTTTTCTGCTAAGACTAAAAGTATGTTAATCATATACCCAATGTTGAACATAAGGATGTTAATAACTATTTATACATTTCATGCAAACAGGTGACACAGCCCTACAAAGATCTACTACATACTCATCCCATAAGTGTCAGTGGGTATGCACAGCATCAAGGTTGAGAAGGAAACATTCCCCAGTGGCTGCCTGAATGACAATATACCATATCACAAAAATAGAGCAAAAAACATTACAGGTGTCTATAAAACATTAGCAACAATTTTAGTCAAATAACTAAATATTGTAATTTAGATATATACATACAGTGGCAGAGGCCACCAAAGCAGACACCCAAACAACCACCACCTCAGAACACAACACCTGCAACACATAGACCTCACAGTCAGAGTGTCAAAGAATCACAGCCCTTAAGGCCAAACACAATGCCAGACACACTAGTCATTGGTGACTCCATAGTCAGACACACTGACGTCCCGCTCACCAGACTGAGTAAGGAGAAGGTCACAGTAAGCTGCCTGTCGGGCGCTAGAATCCGCCACATAACGCAAGCACTCAGGTCTCTCAACAGCAGGTACAAATATGACTCAGTCATTGTTCACGCTGGTGTAAACGACCTGAGATTTACCTCCTTGGACTACATGAAAAGAGACATTGAGGAGCTCTCTGATTATGTAGCCCAGGCAGGTATGACCCTGACCTTGAGCAGTATCCTACCTTCACCAAGAATGATGCCACAATACAGAGATAAGATGATCAGCTTTAACAATTGGCTTAAACTCTGGTGTCATTCAAAGGGGATCCAATGTCTGTCTGCCTGGGATGACATGCTGGACAAGCCACGCTGCTTCGCGCGCGCTGCTTGCACCTGTCACCCTGGGATTCCGGATATTGGCAAAGGCTCTTGCCACCCCATAGTGCCTTTTTAGGCAAGGCTCAAATTCTAAACCTACCACCCTAGAACACAAAAAGGAAAAAACTAAGGGTAATGCTGCTCAATGCCAGAAGTCTAAATCTCAAAATGCACGCACTCGAGGCCCTTCTCAGTATGGAGAACATCGATGTCTGTGCAGTGACAGAAACCTGGTTCAAGGCTCCTGAGAGCACCCCAGCACTATCAGGTTTTACCTCTTATCATGCTCCGCCCCAAAAGACAATACCAAGAAAGGAGGGGTATCCATATTCATCAAAGACACCCACACCTCAAGACTGGTGGCAACGCACGATGCATCGGAGACCATCCAGGTGCAATTAACCATAGGCAAGACTGCTCTGCAAATTGTAGCATGTTACAGGCCACCCTCACAAACTCAGGAACCTCACATGGCCTTCCTGAAAACACTAGAGGGGATAAATGTATCACCAAACACCATCATACTAGGTGACTTCAATTACCCTAATATAGACTGGGAACACTACTCAAGCCCAAACACCCTAGCCCAAAAGTTCCTGGAATTCATAAACTCAAATGCCATGGAACAACTAGTCACCATCCCCACAAGAGGAGAAAACATACTTGATCTCATCATCATGAACATGGGAGCACAATGTTCAACACCGAAGTATACCCCTCACTGGTGAGATCAGATCACAAACTAATCTCGCTGGAGGTCCTCATCCCACCCCCACCTGAAATAAAAAGACCACAGTAAAGAACTTCTCGAAGCCGACTTCACACTTCTAAAGACTAGTGTGGTCTCCTTTAAGGCCCCGACCCACGGAAAACAGTACTCAAGCCGCTGAATCACTTACAAATGCCTTCTACCAGCACCTGCAGGACTGCATGGATAAGGCAATCCCAAGCAAAACAAAGACTCTTTGTACCAGGCAAGGGTCCACTCTGGTGGACCCCAGCCATAAACAAACTCTACAACAAAAGGAGGAAGCTACTACAAGATAGAGCAAAATCCTTAAAAGGTAAGACACCCTTGATCACTATAAGTAAAAACTAAGAGCTCTCATAAAATCATCCAAAGCAAATTTTGAGAGAAAAATAGCTAAAGACTCAAAAGACAATCATAAGGCCTTCTTTAGCTATGTTAGAAACCTGGGAGGAAACTCCCAGATATGCTCAGAACTAGTTCAAAATGATGTGAAGATTACTGATCCTACAGACATTGCCAACATACTGGCTGACAGGTTCAGTGCAAACTTCTCCCCAAAAGGAGAGATATCTATACCAAGCGATTGCAGCCCCCAAACATCTCCAACGCCCAAGTGAGAACTGCTCTCTCCAAAGCAAAAACACAGCATCCATGGGACCTGATGGTGTCCCCGGCTGTGTGCTCCACGAACTCAACGAGGAATTAAACCCACAGCTAGGACAGCTGTTTAATCATAGTCTTACTTCTGGATACGTAACCAGGAGTGGCGACTGCAACTGTGGTCCCACTTCACAAAGGCGGTGCCTCCACCGACCCTGGAAATTACCGCCCATTAGCTTGACAAGCCTTATCTGCAAAGCCATGGAGAGGATCATAATGGACCTCATAAATAAAGACATAGGGAATTTGCAGACTTTGGATCCATCCCAGTTTGGCTTTGTCAAAGGCAGATCATGCCTTCTAAACTTGGTTGACTTTTTCAAACAGTCACCAAAGCCATTGATGAGGGAAAGGCAGTCCATACAGCCTACCTCGATCTGGCGAAGGCCTTTGATACAATACCCCACTCGGGTATCATTGAAAAACTCATCAGCTTAAATGTTAACCCATACATCACAAGATGGGTTGCAAACTGGCTGAGTGACAGAACCCACAGGGTCAGAGTTGCTGGCCATGTCAGACTCAAAGCCTGTCACAAGTGGTGTACCACAGGGCTCAGTCCTGGGCCCACTCTTGTTTGGCATCTACTTTTCTGAAGTAGAAGCAAACACAGGAGGGTTATGGCTGACAAAGTTTGCAGATGACTGCAAACTGGGGGCCATAGTAGAAAACACATCTGACACAGATATCCTTCAGAAGGGTCTCACAGAAACGGATAACTGGTGCCAGAGCCATGGCCTAAAGTTAAATGCCAAAATATGCATAGTCATACCCTTCGGGAAAAACAAGGTTACCCCTAGCTACCAAATAGGTGGCAATCCACTGAGTACAGAAGAAGTTATCAGGGACCTGGGGACCCAGGTTGATAGTAGTCTGTCATTCGACACCCATGTAGCTAAAGTAGTTAGGAAGACCTTCTACATTGCCCACCTTATCTTGAAGGGATTCTCATCTAGATCAAGGGAGGTCATAGTCTCCTATACTCATCACTCATCAGACCAATGATTGAGTACAATGCCCCATTCGAATGTATCTGACCCGACACTTGCAGCAGCTGGAGAGGCCACAAAGTTCCTCACCAAAAGGATAAAGGGTCTCAAAAATCTGTCCTATGCTGCCCGACTGAAAGAACTCCAGCTCTATTCAGTCGCTACCGCTTGCTCAGAGGCGACCTTTGCCTAACATACAAGGCCATGTCAAACCCAGATTTGATGAATATGCTTCACCTCAAAAATCTAGATCCGTCAGAGCCACAAGGGCGGAGACTTAAACCTCGACACGGCTATTAATAGGACGTGCTGGAGGGATAGATTCATCACCCAAAGACTCCTATGCTGTGGAATAAAATCCCGGTATATGTGAGGCAGAGCACTCGCTGGCCTTGTTCAAGAGAAATCTTGACCAATGGATGGGAGATCGCAGATATACCCCAGGGATTACCTCAGTGTCACTGCTCAACAGAGGCACAGCAAAATAATGGGTATAGTTCCCCATACTAAAGGGGTGGCGTAAGCCACAAAACTATGGGCTAGGCTTGTAAATGCCCTCGGGCAGATAGCCTAGTATGAACCTATGAACCTATGAACCTATATATATATATATATATATATATATATATATATATATATATATATATATGTATATATATATACATACATATATATATATATATATATATATATATATATGAATGGGAACACTTCACAATGCCGAAATCATGAAAGATCAAATTTCATATCACCAAGACCATATGATTGAACTTTCAGAATCCTGACATTGTGAACGGAGATCTGCATTCAGCGCAGAATGGGAGATTTCCCTTTTCTTCGCTGTAGTGCAATCTCGGACTTGAAATATTTAAATTGTTTTTTTTTTTTTTTGGATTTGTTTCGGAATTTCGATATTCTGAAACATCGATCATATGGTCTCGATCATATGAAATTCGATGTTTTGGAATTTCAAGTTTCTGAAGTGAATCCATATACATACATATATATATATATATATATATATATATATATATGTATTATATATATATAATATATATATATATATATATATATATATATATATATATATATATGTGTGTGTGTGTGTGTGTGTGTGTGTATTACTAAAATGGGCATAGAAAAGTGATCAATCAGATTTCTAGGTATCTGTGTATAAAATCTGTTCTTTGCCTGGGAAAAAGCATAGTGCAGGCCGGCTAGACCTTACATTCAGTCACAGACTCCTATTCCTTAAGAAACTTCAAGATTCAGCAAACTGCTACTACTTTTGAAAAATCATTTAACAAGGAAAAAATAACACTATCAAATGCAGAAATATGCCAAGACAAAGAAGCTAAAAAATCTCAATAAAAATACACCACCAAGCACCAGAAATGCACACAACAAATAAAATAAATCTGCAAACAAAGAACAAGAAAATACTAATAATTAAAAGGTAAGAAAACAAAGCAGGATTCAGGATCAAGGCACAAGCAAGCTCTGCACAGAGTGCAGGAATAGTGCAAGGGCTGCTGCATGCAATATGGCCAATGAGCGAACTAGGCACGAGTCCCCTGGTCATGCATGAGCGCTCCTACACTATTCCTGCATGGACACTACTGCTATATGCTAATTACCTCATCTGCTGGTGAAAACCATGCAAATGAAGTGAATTAATGATCCAGGAAGCAGGCAGGAATAGTGTAGCCTGCAGAAATGTATTCGGTTACTAACCAAATGCATTTCTACTAATTACAAAACTGAGGCATGACAGCTCGAAAGAAAGCATGTATTCAATGTAGTAGGCATGCCATTGGCCAAATGTATGGCCATTGGCGTGAAAAATAGTTGAAATTTTATAAAAACAAGTTTTTTTTTTTTGGCCGCTCTTGGCTGTTTAAGCATATGGCAGCAGTGTGCAAATGGGATTGCCACGAAAATAGGAAAAAAGGGGGAAATAAGCTTTTATACCCAAATTAACATTTTGCCATAATACTCAATGGCATGCATACGATAACAATACCAGGGAATAGTTGCTGAAAAGGGGAAGGCTCATTGTGAATGTGGTAACTATGAATAAGCATTCTGGTTTATGCAAATGAGGGGACTGATACTGTATCACAGATTTTCTCTCAGTGTTATCTTGCACCCAACCGTGTAGGTGCAGCAACACCATTTTATAAGTATAAGACGTGGTTGACTTCATAATGGGATGTGTCATGCATGCTGCAAGCTTATTGGAGCTCTGTGGCCTGTGTTTGCCCTTAGCTAAACACAGCTAAGGAAGGTGGTGTGTCTCAGATTGTTGAGCACTGTTTTCCCTGCTTAAATGGGTGTGCGCGCCACACACCAGGTTTTAAACAAAACAAAACAAAAAAAAAAGGGAAATAGCAGCACTGTTCACATCTGAGCAGTGGGAATGTGCAGCATGCCTCAGGGATTAAATAGGAAGGCAATTGGAAGGGAAAATAACCGTAGGAAGGCAGTCAAGGAGAACTAGCATAGCTGGCAGGTGAAATGTATCAGAATTAGCAAATTACACAGGCAGCAGCCCAGCACACTACTATAAACTATGCAAACACCATTCAGTCTATTTTTTTCCCACAAACTCTACACCACCAGTGTACACAGATGGGAAAATTTTACCTGACAAAACTAACAAAATGTTAGGGGCTGCTGTCGCTCTCATACATCAATATATGCAAGAAGCTGAGTGTGGTGAGGATGTGAATGCTGAAGACCATCCCACAGTGAGAAGGAGGAGAAGAGTGTACAGACCCAGGGTAACCTACCAGGGGCTACATGAGCTGGAGATAGTGGAGAGCTATAGGGTAGACAGGGACATTCTACAGCAAATTGTTGAGCTGTGCCGGCCCCGCCTCACACACAGAACCAACAGAGGGGAACCCATTCCAGTGGATACCAAAGTATGTGCACGTTTTAGAATACTAGCCACAGGTACCTTCCAATGGGCAACTGGGGATATCATGGGGATATCACAGGCATCAGCATCTAGGTTACTCCACCAGTTCCTGGATGCCATGTCAGCACATGGCAGTGAGCACATATATTTCCTCAACACCTGTGAGGCGATGGCCAGTAACATGCATCTCTTCCACCAAATAGCAGAATACCCTGATGTAGTGGGGACTATATACTGCATGCACATACACATCCACGCACCACCCTCTGAGCAGGGTAGGGTCTACATAAACTGCAAGAGCTTCCCCTCCATCAACTGCTGGGTCATGTGTGATGCCCAGGGCATTATCTTGAATGTGTGCACTGAAAGCTCTGGAAGCTATCACAACTCCCATGTCTGGCATATGACACAGCTGTACCAGTCATTTGCTAGTGGGGACATCCCATATGGCCACATAGTAGGGGATGCTGGCTACGCACTGGAGCCGTGGCTGATGACACCCCTCAGAAATGCACACACACCTGAATAAGAACTCCTTAATGAGGCACACTCACAAACCAGAATAATTATAGAGCATGTGTTTGGGATGCTCAAGTCACGGTTCCACTGCCTGGGCATATCCGGTGAAGCCTTGTAGTACTCTCCAGCTACATGTACAGAAATGTTCATAGTATGTGCCATGCTACACAATATGATCCTGCAGAAACAGCTGCAGCAGGAACAGCACAGGGCAAGGCCACACAGCCCCCCACCATTGCCAAGGCCATCACAGGCACAGAGTGACTCGGAGGAGGAACGATATGAGTCTGCCCATGTAGCCAGAAGGAGGCATGCCCAGTATGCCCAGGCCTTGGCAAGGAGGCAATTCATAGCACATACACTGACATGGTAGTGACCCAGGGAATGACACCTTTCTATGACTCGCACATACAGTAAAAGGGATGCCAAACATGACACTACCTGTGCTTTACCATGTATAGGGAGTGTACTATGCACATCCGACATAGTCAGCCCTCCAGCACGATGTTCAGTACTGGCCCAGCAACAAGTTAAGTCACTCTTCCTATCAATTACTGAATGGAGTAGTATGTTCTGATAGTTGTATCTATGGTATGGACATGAGCATGGAAGTGAATTGGGTGCCTGAATGGGATGGCAGCAGATAATGGACACCTATATGGGCAGCATAAAAATCCATAACAAATACTGGTGTCAACATACTAGGCAGTACTAGACAAGGTGACAAATCTCACTGCAGTACATGTGGTGGCCCAAATAACTGTGAGTGTCCATAGGACACACACAAGCATGTTAGTGAGGCTCACATATCCACCACCAGCCTCAGCCAGCAGGACAGGTGTAGATGACCATAAAGAAAGGCTGGGCTAAGGCCTCCAAATTATGGCAATGGTGAACAGCTCCCCTCCAAACCTACACAGGCAGACTATAACAGGTCAGGCAGTTGTATGTTAGTTCTGAAGGGTAAGAAGTCTGAAACTGAAATGTAGGTCAATAAAACCTAAGATCTGTACTTTACTAATATGCCTCCAGTCTGCATGATAGGTCAGACAACAATATGAAATGGAAGCCAACAGAGTACCTGAAATACCAGTACAGTCATAGCAAATGTTTAAAGCCGTCAGGTGTGCCCCCACCCCACAATCCTATGTAAAAATGCAGTAACATGTAATTGTGAGGAGTAATATTACTTAAGCACAGATTGCTCGAGCTGGCCCAATCTACAGGATAGATTGTTGCATGTGAACAATATGCAGGGGTCTGTGTGTTAGGTTGTTGCGTGTTCAATATTGTCTGGAAGTGGTCAGTATGTAGACATGGAGGATCGTGTCTTGGTGGCCTATGGGCAGTACTGTGGTTGACAGGGCCATGTTCTGAAAACTGCAGTGCCAACCACAATTATTCTCAACAATACCCATGTCAGCAGTCATCTCTACACACTGTCCAGGTGTCAATATCTGTCACCATCTGAAAGATGGACATGCTATGAACGTGGGCCCATACATACACATAGTACACAGGTGGAAGTACCCTAGATAGAGTGCATATAATGTAGCTGTCAATTGCACACAACTTTGGAATTGTACATACAGGCTAGCAGCACATTAGTTGTCTGTGTAGTATGGAATACTGGTGTAGTCTGGCCAATCACTGACAGACCACAAAAGGCACAGTTATGAAGCAATGAGAGGCTGCCTATGTCCACACACAAGGCAGCATAAGAGGAATGTCCTAGGTATATCTGTGAGTCAGCTGCAAGTAGCTTCATATCACACATGCACTCAGCTCATCCCACCATCAGCCACAGGTTTATCACAGGTCATATCCTTGCTGTTGAGAATGAGTACAGTATGACACCATTTATGTATGCAAGAAGACGAAAACCAGACTTGTAAATCCAAAAATCAGCACACAGAGCTGGAATCAGGTCAAATAGATCAGCAAACAGTCTTTATTTAATATATGGTTAGCGCTCTCATCTGGTGTCACTCACCAGACTTCATCAGACAATGTAAAAAATCACAACCCTTCTTAAAGTACTCTTTTCTTTTCTGTATGGGAATACCCAGAGAATGCAGTATGCTGAAGAGGTGTCCTATGCAAGTGTGTCCCTAGCTGTAAGCAGCACCCTGCCTGCATCCAGACCAATGGATAAATATGGACAGGAAGTATTGCCAGTAACACCTCACACACTTATCCTGTCACCCCAAGGGAATGTAGGAGTGACAGAATACACTGGCATGCTACAGATGGTCTGCATCACTACCAAATGACCTACAGTCCTCTGTCAAAGGCCTGTGCCTCACCCATAGTGCCAATGTATGGTATCTCATGGGGTCCTAACTAGCAACCTAACACAGTCAACAGAACAGAAATGCAAGGCCATGTTGACAAATCCCAGTAGCTTGCCCCCATGTCCTAATTCAAGAACTGTCGACTAATCCATAAATACTAGTAGGATGAAGGGCCAACTATAGGGATACTTCTCAGATATTGCTCGCATAATGCTAGGAAGAGAATAGAATAACATAGGGGGGAGTGTAGATGCATGGACGTCATGGAGTGTGTGAAGTCTGAAACTATGATGTGTGCCCATACTACCCCTGCCTGCACACCCATTAATGGGTGGCTACAAGGGAACTGACCAGATATATGAGCCCTGCCTCTACGTAACCTGGGTGAATCTGTACAGCTGAGAGGTATGGCCCCAGTAGGATATGGCCATTCTGCTAAGTCAATATATGAACAAGAAGGGGATCCTCAGCCACCATACTACCAAGGTGCTGGACCATTTACACAGACCCATCAGCAAGTGTTTGTCGCTACCCTTCCAGAATGGCAGGAGTGTGCAAGAATGTGTAGGCTGCGGCCCACAATACTGGACTCAGCTTCATTCATCTTGTATTTCCCGGTAAATAACTATGAGCAAATAATTACATCTGTCAGTAGTTGATGACATAATACATCACAGTGTAAAACAGTACATATGTCTGAATATCTCTGCTAACACCAACCATGTAACACAAGCAGGACAGACAGCAATAGTTACAGTATCCCCCTATCTTTCACCCATTGTGACTACATATTGTCAACCTATCTACAGATATCCTGCAGAAACAGTTTGCTATCTGTAAGTGGAGAACACCAAACCCTGGACTGGAGTACAACCCTACCTGGAATGGATTCACACACGCAGTACAGAAGGTCATAATGGGCATACTCCTTCACTTAGAGAAATGAAGCCCGTGTTTGACAACACAGTGGACTATACATATCTGTCATTTGCAGATGTCTGTGCACACACACCAAATTGTACACCATTTATGCTTAATACACACATTGGATAGGAATACTCACACTTATCTAAGGCACACACAAAGACTGGGCAAGAGAGAAAGACAGTGACATAGAGAATTCCATTATGAGGCCTGTCCCACCCACTACATATCCCATTGGCCTATATCACATGATGTGTTGATGTCAATCACTGTGGACATTCCTTTTGGTAGCCCTCAGCCCTATAGTGTCTGTGGTGCTTGTGATTACTGTGTAACACTATAGTACAAATATGTATTCATGTAGCATTTGTCAACTCATTCCTGTCAATTGTAAATCTGTGTGTGACTGAGTGTGTGTGTGTGTGTGTGTGTGTGTGTGTGTGTGTGTGTGTGTGTGTGTGTGTGTGTGTGTGTGTGTGTGTGTGTGTGTGTGTGTGTGTGTGTGTGTGTGTGTGTGTGTGTGTGTGTTTGTGTGTGTTTCCAGAGGAAAGCTTTATGGCCCATTCACACACACTGCACTTCCCATTGCCCATGTTAGCACTCCTGCTGATGTCAGTCACCTTGAAATAACCCTTTGATCAAAGCTCAGGCCTATAATCTCTGTGGTGCTCGCGATAACTGTGTAATACTATAGTGTAGCAAACTAGTTAGGTAGGAGTTCTAACCCTGCTCCTGGCAAAAGTGAAAAGGTGTGTGTTCATGTGAGAGAGTGTGCGTGTGTCTTTATTGACACCTGATTTTGTGGACATTCAAGCTACACTTCCCTTACCCCTCTTTTAGCACTGCTGCTGATGTCACTCACCTTCAAAGATACCTTTGGACAGCTCTCCAAAATGTAAGCTCCATGGCACTTGCAATGACTGCGTAATACCATAGTGTAGCAAACTAGTTAGGTAGGAGTTCTAATCCTGGTCCTGGCATCTGTGAAAATGTGCATGTTTGTGTGTGAGTGTGTGTCTTTGTTGACACCTGATTTGGTGGGCATTCATACTTACTACACTCCCCTTACCCCTTCTTTAGCACTGCTACTGATGTCACTCACCTTCAAAGATACCTTTGGACAGCTATCCAGCATATAAGCTCTGTGGCATGTGCGATAACTCAGTACTGGCTAGTGTGTGTGTGTGTCATTTGTAACCTGTGTGGGTGTGGTGTGATTGTCTAATAACAAGATCCATTACAGGGTGGTTCTTGCTACACTATTATATTGAGGACCTATATGCCCCAATGTCCACATTACAAGACCAGCTGTTGTCAAACACCGTAGAGGTTGGTGCAGACAATCCACAGCCATAAATGTCTACTGCTATGTGCAATGACTATGTGACAGTATGGATTAGTGAACAATACAGGTAACCCTTATAATACTCAGAGACCACTCTCCA
This sequence comes from Protopterus annectens, assembly GCF_019279795.1. NCBI lineage: Eukaryota > Metazoa > Chordata > Ceratodontiformes > Protopteridae > Protopterus > Protopterus annectens. The sequence goes on along the minus strand of NC_056726.1, from coordinate 283,606,083 downwards.
CCCACGGATCATACACAGACATGCTTGGCCCTTTCTTTCTTTCTCTCTGTCTCTGTCTCTCTCTCTGTGCCTCTCTGGTAGATGTAGAAAAATACATCTGTTTTGCATAGGCAGCAGCTTGACTTTTGTAAGTAATGTTCATGATCAACTGACGGTCTGTGCACTATTTGGAGTCCCCCACTTGCTAACTGCATGTGGAACAGCTGTGTTATCATTCCTATAACCAATTGCATGGAAACACACTCCTATAACTAAGCACTTCATGTGGGTGTTGGCCCTTTTCCTTCACTGTGACAAGGACTTCATGTGGGTGTCTGACAAACAGCATCACAGAGGGTAGCTGGAAATACCTCTTACAATAAACACTGTGGAGACAGGCCAACAAAATGTTGGGGAATGTTCCAGACATGGGGACAGAATGTAAGTATTGCTGTTCTACATTTGAAGTAATTTTGGTTTAACAGGGTTTGTGTGGATATGGTTGTTCCACATGATTTAAAGTCCGGCATGACAGTGTTATGTGGTTGAGAAAACTCTCACCTGTAAGGCTATCTGCAGACTGGTCAGAGTTTGGAGTCTTAGATTTGCTGTGTTACTCACACTTTTTATGTCTTTATAAATGCGGTAACATACTCTGATGATTGCAGTCAGTAAATGGTAACATCCAGGTGGGTTACTAACATTATATCACTCAGAAGAGCTATGTTACAACAAGCCCTGTTATACCAACAATTTTCTCGGTTTATAACAGCAATATGTCAATATTGACCCTGTGTTTATGCCTCTGTCCCACAAATCTGTCACCCTTTGTCCATATGTAATGCAGTAAGAGGTGGATATGTACAGTATATCATTATTTGCTGGCATCATTCCTGATATCAAGCTGACTGTCAGACATATTATGTATAGGAAGCCTTATATTTGAGGACAAAACCTGGACATTCTGTTGTAGTCTGCACTGTAGTGAGGTCTGTGTACTTATGGTGATTGTTGACAGAGTGTCAGTATTGTGTAGCAGTGTATTGTGAATATGTTATTTGGCCTGTGTACAAATTAGGGTAGATGTCAGTGTTCTTGGTTCTGTTCTATCTGAAGTTGCATGCTGCTCCAGTTTTTTGTACCCTATCAGCTTATATGTTTGTAGGGCCAGACTGAAACATGTCCCATACCACAGTCAGGCATCAGACTACAATGTGAATTGGGCCAGTATATGTAGGGTTAGTGTGTGAGTGGCAAATATGATGATGGGTTTTGTTCACACAGTCCATATACTGTACCATTAATTAGGCTTGCCATTATGTGACTGTGACTGTGTTAAGACTGGTTGTGGGTATGCACTTTCACACTGGTGTCTGTTACTCCATGCTGTTACATGCCTGTAGTGCCTGCTATATTTGCAATTACATGTATATCCCCCATAGGAAAATTGGGTTAGTGTTGTGGCAGTCTGCCTGTAGTTAGACAGTGCTTGGTGACCTGCCTAGCAGCTCAGTGTAGTTACCTAGTGTGATGTTATGTCCAGATATTTGTAAGATGTACTGTTGCCCGGCCACCATACGTGTTGTGTATTTCTGACAAAGCAGTGGGATTTTGTGAAGATGTATGTCACTAACTAGTGGGAAGTATGTGGGCTTGGGACCTCTGCTGTTCCAGTTAATATGTGTCAGAACAGACAGGATGGTGTGAATGCATCAACTGCATGAGCTTATCTACTCCAGTATTTGTGATATATCCTCATTTTTATGGCTTGAAACATCCCCTTTGTCAGGCTTGGTCCACATTTCTTGCACTGAGGAGTTCTCTGTATACCTCTCGACTGACCAGAATGTTTGACTGTCCACGTTTATTGTTCATATTTCTGCTGTATTCCACAGGATCATTACTGTGGTTTGTGTGGTACTTCACTATGATGATTTTATGGTGTCTGTCAGTTACTGAAGGCAGGATGTAGACTACTGTGATTTTAGGACATGTCATTGAGGACTGCAGTCATGTAGTAATGGCATACCTATCTGTTTTAGACGTCTGTCTTTCAAAACATTCATCCTAATGCATAACCTGTTAGCTATCTACTTTCTGTCTGTCCTCTGTACAGATGTGCAATTGTCAGGTATTCATCTTGGATGCTTACAGGCAATGTCTGATTGACTGGCACTGACATGTCTGCCCAGCTATGTTACAAATGCCACAGCTGCCACTCTGTATGCACCACATGCCATGGATACCTCAACCAGACTACCACAGTCAACAGAACATGTTTGGGTACAGGTCCCTAACCCAGACACTGGCCATGTTATGCAATATATGTTGCATGCATGTCAACTGGAGCACCTCATTGGCCCTCTTCAAGGGAAAACCAGATGAGTGGATGTTGAATTTAACTGTCACCCAAGGGATCACTCAAGTGGCATTAGTTGATAGATGACCTGCTGACAAATGTCAAGTGGCATGATACCAGTGTACTCACATGCCCTACTTTTCTCATCTCTCCATGGGCATTAGCCTGGTACACACCTAGGAACACCTGCACCTACGGACCTCAGTACTGACAAATGTGTCTGTGTGCATTACTGAGTATAACAGTATTTGTGTGTTTGTAAACTTGTAGTTGAAAATACTCTGAGGGTGTTCCCACCCATTACACCACCACCCCATTGCTATAATTAGAAAGGGCTGCTGCTGTAATCCACATTAAATGTACCTTGTGACACTGTTTACCCTGTGGGCTACCTGGAGCTTATAGTACCAGCATAACACTGTTCTACAAATGGGTAGATAGGCATGGGTTTCCCTCTGAGTCCTGCCAAATGTGAGTATGTTTGTGTGTGTCTATGTGTGTGCAATTGTGTGTGAGTATGCATATTTGTAGGAGACAGCATTTGGAGGCCACATTCTCCAAATACACTAAATCTTGCCATACATTATAAGGGATAGTGATGTTGCTGAAATTAGGAGAGCCATGACAAAACTCTTACCCTATTATCCCTATGGCATGCGCAATAAATGCATATACTTGTAGTAGCAATAATTAGATAGACAAGGGTTTGCATTGCAGTCCTGGTAAATGTGTGATTGTGGGTATGTCAGAGCATTGTAAGTTCATAGGTTCATAGGTTCATAGGTTGGTACTAGGCTATCAGCCCTAGGGCCTATACAAGTCTAGCCATAACAATTCCTGGCAATTTCTTCCCACACTATTTACTTCCCTGGACCCCTGTCTAGCAGGGCAACTGATGTGATTCCTGGGGTGAATTTCCTTTCTCCCATCCAATCATCAAGGTTCCTTTTGAAGAGGACCAAAGAGGCACTCTGCTTGACATGTATGGGCAATCTATTCCAGAGTCTGGGGAGTCTCTGTGTCAGGAACCTATCCCTCCAGCATGTTTTGTTTATTGTGATGACAAGGTTTAGATCCCTGGAGCGTGTGGCTCTGAGGGATTGGGATTTCTTTAAGTGTAGCATGTCCAACAGCTCTGGGTTTGACATGGCCTTGTATGTTAAGCAAAGATCGCCTCTGAGTAGACGATATGCGACAGAGTATAGCTGAACTTTTTTAAGGCAGTCAGCGTAGGGCATCTGCTTTAGGCCTGTGATTCTTTTAGTGAGGTATTTCTGAGGCCTTTCCAGTTGTTGCAGATGTCTTCAGAGGTACATACCAAACGGGGCATGGTATTCTATAATGGGTCTAATGAGGGATGAGTACAGTGGGACAATGACCTCCTTTTTTCTGAATGAAAAGCCCTTAGTGATGAGGTGTGCCACATAGAAGGATTTCCTGACTTTTGTGGCGATGTGGTTATCGAAGGTGAGACCACTGTCCACCTGTGTCCCTAAGTCTCTTATCAAACTTTCGGTGTTTAGTGTACTGCCACCTATATGGTAATTCACGGATACATGTTTTTTCCCAAAGGGGATAACTATACATTTCTTGGCATTGAGCTTGAGCCCATAGCTCTGGCACCAAGCATCTATTTCTGTAAGGCCCTTTTGTAGAGTATCCACATCATCTGGGGATTCAATAATGGCTCTTAGTTTGCAGTCATCTGCAAACTTTGTTATCCAGAGTCCCTTAGTGTTGGCCTGTACTTCAGAGAAGTAGATGCCAAACAAGAGCGGTCCCAGGACTGAACCCTGAGGTACCCCACTTGTCACTTGTCTGGAGCTGGATTTGGAGTCGGCTACTTTTACAGTGTGGGTTCTATCAGTAAGCCAGTTAGCAACCCATTGGGTGATGTAGGGATTAATGCCCAGCTTAGTAAGTTTATCTATGATTCCAGAGTGGGGGATGGTGTCAAAGGCCTTGGCAAGGTCTAGATAGGCTGTGTGGACCACTTTACCCTTGTCCATGGCTCTGGAGACTGATTCAAAGAAGTCAATCAAGTTCAGGAGACAAGATTGGCCCTTCACAAACCCAAACTGGGTGGGGTCCAGTGTTTGAAGGTTGCCAATGTCTTTGTTTATAAGTTCCTTGATAATACGCTCCATGGCCTTGCAGATAAGGCTTGTCAGACTGATGCAATGGTAGTTTCCGGGATCCAAGGTTGATCCCCCCTTGTGGATTCGGATAACTGTAGCTGTGCGCCACTCAGTGGGCACAAAACCTGAGGTGAGGCTATGATTAAACATGACACTTAGGTGAGGTGCCAGTTCATATTGTAGTTCATGTAGTACACAGCCCAGGATGTCATCTGGTCCCATGGATGTTGTATTCTTAGCTATGGAGAGTGCGTTTTTTACCTGTGTGGCTGTTATTACCGGAATTTGGCAATCTTCCAGTATTGAGATGGGCCATTTAGGGTGTGAGAGGGGGGGCGAAGTTAGCACTGAATCGATCTGCCAGGATATAGGCAATATCCTTGGGATCAGTATATTTAATGCCATTCTGTTTTAGCTCAGAGCAGATCTGAGAATTGCCATTTAGATTCTTGACATAGTTATAGAATGCCTTGTTGTTGTCTTTGGAATCTTTGGCAATTTTATTTTCGTAACTAGCTTTGGAGGATTTTATGAGGGATCTCAGTTTCTTACTGAGGCTGATAAGGAAGTTTTTTTTGCATCCTGGGATTATCCTCTTTCCTGCAACAGTTTCTTCCTTTTGTTGTAAAGTTTGTTTATGGCAGGGGACCACCAGATTGGCTTCTTCTTTTTGGATGAGAGCATCTTGGTTCTATTTGGGATGGCACGATTTATGCATGAGTGGATGTGCTCGTACAGTGCCTTAGTGTAGGATTCAGCAGTTGAACTTTCAGCTCCCGTCTGCATGGGTGTCATGAAGTTTGTCACTTCTGACTTGAGTAGCATGAAGTTGGCTTTGGAGAAGTTTTTTATGGAGGTTTCCTTACTGGGGGGTGGGGGTTGGATGTGGATGTTAAGAGTGATTAGCTTATGGTCAGACGTGACTAACGAGGGGGTGACCATAGGTGTGGAGCATCGATTTCCCATGTTGGTAATGACCAGTTCTAGGATATTGGAGCCCCTGGTGGGACTATGGATTAGTTGATCCAGGGCGTTGGAATTTATGAATTCCAAGAACCGTTGGGCAAAGGTGTTGGTACATGAGTAGCTTTCCCAGCTAATGGCAGGGTAGTTAAAATCACCCAGTATTAGGGTGTTTGGTTCTATCTTAATATTTTCCAGTATGTTTAAAAGGTGTAGTGAGAATCTTGGGGTATGGTGGGGGATCTATAGCAAGCTACAATTTGGACTGTAGTCTTACCTAGTGTTAGTTGTACCTGGAGAATTTCAGACGCATTGTGTTGGGCAAATAGCCTGGTGGTGTGAATATCCTTGGTGAATATTGACACTCCTCCACCTTTAGTGTTTCGGTCCTGCTTTGGTGGCCGAAAAGTGTGGTAAGAGTTGTAGCCTGGTATTTCAGGGGTGCTCTCTGGAGCCTTGAACCAGGTCTCAGTTACTGCACAGATATCGATGTTCTCCATTTTTAGGAGTGCCTCGAGAGAGTGCATTTTGAGGTTTAGACTTCTAGCATTGAGTAGCATTACCTTCAGATTTTGCATGCTTGTACCTGTTATGGTGGTGATTTTGTTCTTTGAACTTTGCCTAAAAAAGCACTATAGGGGAGGCAAGAGCCTTAGCCAGTAACCTGAATCCCAGAGGTGACAGGTGCAGACCATCTCTGGCAAAGCATCGTGGTCCGTCAATCATGTTGTCCCAGGCAGACAGATACTGGATCCCCTTTGAATGACACCAGAAGCTTAGCCAATTGTTGAAGTCAATCATTTTGTCCTTATATTGTGGTATAATTCTGGGCGAAGGCAGGATGCTACTCAGGGCTAGGGTCATACCTGCCTGGGCCACATGATCCGAGAGCTCTTCCATGTCTCTTTTCCTGTAGTCCAGGGAGGTACGTCTCAAGTCATTCACTCTAACATGGACAATTACAGAGTCATATTTGTACTTGTTGTGGAGTGACTTGAGTGCATGCGTTATGTGGCGGATCCTGGCACCCAACAGGCAGCTGACTGTAATTTTCTCCTTGTTCAACCTGGAGAGAGGGACATCAGTGTGCCAGACTATAGAGTCACCTATGACTAAAGTGTTAGGTACATTGTCTTGCCTTAGGGGCTATTGCTGGGTGGCACACAGGTGTTTTGAACTATGTGACACTTTGGTTGTGATTGGTGTTTGTTTGCGTTTCAGCTTCAGAGGTCCTTGTTGCTTGGGCAGGTTACAGTTAAGGGCCTTTGCATATGTGGATTTAGTGTTGCTATATTTGGGTGTTGGTGGTGTGGGTTTAGAAGGGCTACATGTTGCTTGAGGTGTAGTGTGGGTGTTAACCTTCTCCTCTTGACTGTCTAGCACAATCTTGGGTGTATAGAGCTTTGTTTCCATTTTGGCTATGTAAGTGCATCTCTCACAGGTTGTAATGTTGGGTGGTAGGAGGTGATGGTTGTCTGTGTACATGAGGCAATTGCTGCATTGCCCCAGTATGCCCAGATTCACCAGGTGGACAGGAGAAATCACCGGAAGCTGACCCTTGGACATGCCTGGTTTGATGCTTTTTTTTTTTTTTGTAAAGTACAGGAGCAGTTTTCCCTTACCTTAGCAAGGTACTTTGCAATTATATGCTGTTTAGTGCCTACTATTAATTTCTCCTTATTAACAAGGAGAGTTGAGTGCTTGTATCAGTTTAAGGCTTCCTAGTGCTTTCCAGCAGGGATTAGAGAAAGTGCTAGTCAAAGGGATGCTTAAAAGTAAGATGAAAAAAAATGCACACTGCATTGTGCACTAGAGAAGGTAGACGTGAAAGTAGGTAACTTAGGTTTTACCTGTTTAAAAAGTTAAGGTTTAGTGGAGAGTTACTATTTTTAAAAAGCAAGATGGGTTGAAAGTGGTGGTCACTTTTGTATTCTGGTACTATGGAATACAGTAGGATGGCCAATAAATTTAAAAAGTTGAAGGGGGGGGTTGATTTAGTGATTACTCACACAAGCCACTGAAAGTAGAGAGGAAATGAGATATATTGTCAGATTAACATAAGAGGCAGGCAACTAGAAAGACAGTGGTATTTAACAAGACAACTATGACTGGTTGGGAGGGCAGGAAAAAAAATTCTGCCTGACTCAGAAGAGAGCGAGAGCTGTGGTCTCTTTTGAAGTTTTAATATGCTGTTAAAGCAGAATCATGGGTTTCAGTGAGTACAATATCCAATGTGGGGTGGGGGTGCTGGGTATACTGTCTTTACACCATGGTTCCTTCAGTACATGTCCCAAGGTCAACTGTATGAGGACCGCTGTCACCATCAACCATACAGGTAACTGATGACACTCTTCAGCCTAATTATGCATGTGCTATGTGCAAAAACTCTGCAACAGTATGGACTCACTGACAAGGTAGTCAGCACTGCTAAACCCAGGTCTGTCAAATGTGTCTGTGACTGTATGTGTTTGTTAATGTGTATATGACAGTATGTTATACTATGTATTATCCATTTACACCCAGTACACCCCCCATTACCATACTGTACAAGGCCTGGTGATGTTGTTCTCTTTACAGGAAGCTCGAGACACACCTCACCCTATAAGCTCTGTGGTGTGTGCAATTAAGGCCAAACACATTAATATCAATAAGTACCTAGGTTGGGGTTCCAATTGCAGTGTTCCCAAGTAAGTGTTTGTGTATGTGAGGGGATCTACTTCAGTTTGCAGAAAATATATTTCCCAGGAGATCAGTTGTCCGAGAACTAACTGGCAAAAGGTAACATTGCAAAGCAATCATCTTGTGGAAATTCATTCAATCAAAACTAGTAGTGGATGTGTAAATGCCCTTTTCCCACTGTACAGCTGTACAGCAATACTGGAGTTGATATATATAGTTGAGTGTGGTTGTGGGAACAGCCACCCACATTGGGGGTATTGTTGTGCATAGCCCCCCACTTAGTGTGCTGTTACACTAACCAGTTTATTTTAAGAGGTTATGTAGTTGTTCATCACACTATGTATGGTTCTACGCTACCCCACACCCTCCAAAGTGGTGGGCTGTTCCCCCCACACCAGCACAACTATGTATACCAACTATAGGATTGCACTACATTAGGGAAAAAGACATATACCCTGCCAGTACCATTTCCAATGAAATTCAATTTGCTGGACTGATTATTTACTGATGTGATGTTTTGGCAATTTGGTCTTCATGGAATTACATAGACCAAACTGAGGCCTCTACAAAATGAAGTACATCCATGTGAACAGTATTCTCTGTGTATTGCATCAACATAAAAGCCTGTGTGTGTGTGTGTGTGTGTGTGTGTGTGTGTGTGTGTGTGTGTGTGTGTGTGTGTGTGTGTGTGTGTTACTCACAAACATTTGGTGTGTGCCACCCAGTACACTTACCATTGTCCACTGTAGAAGAACTGCTTGCATCAGCCACCATGCACTCACCTGTATACACCCCTCAGACATATCAGCCATGAGGCACATGCAGTAACTGTTATTCAGACCTGTTACTTGTGTTCAGCTGTACCCGTGATATTACACAGTCAATGTGTTACCACAGTGCCACACCCCTTGTAGGAAAGGGCAGCAGACCAACATCCTCCTGACACACAGACACCTAGAACACAAACAAAATACATTATGGAGACCACATTCAGTCAGTGTTAAAAGTAGCAATAATGCATCATGGCTGGACAGCTACACACCCTGATGTGTAAGCATAAAACATTCCAGCTGACAACACTTTAAACAGCATTACATTGATAAACTTTAGTACATTCACCCTGTGCATCAGAACCATATTAGCATGTCTCTGCATCGATGGTATGGATGGCAGGGATGTGACACAAGCATCATCATATGCACAGCATGTGGTGTGGGCTTGCCAAAGGCCTAGGCTGAGCCATTTGGTTGACATCATGTGTGTGGATTAGGAGGTTGTTTATTAAATGGCCTGGGCAGATGTGGTGTGTGTAGGTATGGAGGTGCCCTAGCTGTAATGGTGATGTGTGTGTATGGATGCACACAGTTCTGCCATGTTGATGCGCTATACAGAGTTATGTTGGACAGCTGCGGACCATACTTGGCAGGGTGTACAGTGTACTGTGTCCTGCCATGGACACGGGAACTGTGCCTGCCAGGGGTTGCATGGGCACCATAAGGCAGAAGACAAGATATGGTTCTCTCCCCTGACAATGGCAATTGTTCGCTGGATCTGCATCCCTGCTGGGACTGGCCAGGACCATGTGCACATAGCCTGCTGCATTGTGGTGTGGACATTACTCTCCCTGCTGTGCTAGTGCTGCCACTACGGGAGCGGGAGTGAGATATCGCATGCCCATGTAGACCTCCACCTGTTGGTATTGCTGACCTACGTCCACATGGCCGATGCCCTACTCCCACCACATGCTCTACCACAGACACCACACAGTCGAGGATTCCCACCATCTCACCCAGCTGTCTATCCACGACCCCCTGCAAAATAACGGTGGGCATTTGCATGATCACGGATGTAGTCACGTACAGCAGGAAGAGTAGCTCTTTAGAGCCTCAGACCATCTCTGGTGTAACATTCCATATGTGCCTGTGCCTCCATGATGGCCTGAAACATGTGTCTGATGACACCTGCTGCGGCAATTCTGCCAGGGGTATGATGGCCAGCAGCCCTTCTATGAGCACCTCTGTCCATCTGCCTGTGTGGAACCTCATCGGTCATCTGGCTATGGCTGCTGTGTACAGACACACTGACCATAGTCACCACACTTTCCTGTCTCATGCCACCACCCCCAACTGCCCCTCATCTACGACCACTGGTGATGGGGTATGTGTGGGCATTGTGTGTGGGGATGGCTGCATAAAAGTGGGATGTCAACCAGTGGCACAGATTCAGCTCCTGACAACCCTGCCTGTGCCTCACCCTGCCTATCATCATTGTTATTGTCTGTATGGACACTAACATCAGTTTCCCTGCAGAGGGGCAGACAGGAAATTTAAATTAAGACCTGTACATTATAGTTTACTTCTACACACACACACACACACACACACACACACACACACACACACACACACACACAGACACACTTACAGGTGAGGTGGCACAAATATATTACACAGACCACTTATTACTCAACAGTCGACATGCATAACATATGGCACTCAACAGCATGCACTGCAGCCATTTGTGATCCTTGTTAACAACATTATACATCTCTGTGATGCATGAGTTGTGTTAGTAGGTGATGGCCTTCCTCTGGAACACACTGCACTCAGGTACACATTATTGCTGTGCACCTGTACAGCACACTGGCATGTACTGTGCACCATACCTCACAAGTGTACACAACATTGCTGAATGTGTAGATGTTTTGCAGGTATGTTTGCTCTGTTTCTCACAGCCCCTATGTGTTTGTCTGAAACATAACTTGGATGATATGAGGTCTGATTCAATGATTAATGCCTGACCTTTGATTTGCAGATCTCATCATCAGCAGTGCATGTATGTGAAATAAAATCCAGTTACACCGACAACCTTCAAAGCTTCATGTGGATATGAGGAGTGTACACACCCCTGTTGACATGCCAGCCTCTTCTATGATATGTAGTAGGGCCACAATACTGCATTTGATAACATTACTAACACCTGATATGTGACATATGACCTGTTCAGTCCAATGCAGTATCAAACAAATGTGTTAGTCGTGGAGATGCTGAATGAGATGCATACAATATGTGGGTTGCATAAGTGTGTATACCTTTAAAACAATGGTTTGTTGAAGCACATGTTAAGTGAACTACAGCAGTCACTATTCCTGGAAGGAGTATACTAGCATGGCCCATCTTTACTTGGCATTATTTGGTCTTCTTGCCCTACAAAGGTACCCCAAATCTGCCAGATTGCAAAGTCAGCTCATGTGCACAGCCCTTGGGGGTCACACAGTGGCTTCAATATTGCTGTAGAGTCTGAGTTATGTCTGGCACAATCCATAACCTTAACTGTGTTCAGATACAGCCATTCTTAGCTATCTTTAAATGTATGCTTCAGTTCACTGTTGTGTTTGAAGCTGACACCCCTCCCCATCATCAGTCTTATTGCAGATGTCTGATAAATATGGGCCACACATGAGTATTATTTTGCAGTGCTCCAAATTCCAACCACCATGTCAGCCGGTCTAGTTCCAGCTAATGAACAGCAACCCTAAAGGTGTACACTGGCACCAGCAAGCTAAAAGTTGGGGATGGTGGCCCTGAGGTGGAGTGAGGTGTTGCTTGTGCACCACATGTATCTTTATGAATACTGTCTGTAGGTTTGAACCTTGGTCTCATGACATGTTTACACATTGCAACACATGCCTTTGGGAGGCATGATGTTATGCTTATGCTAACTGTACAGATCCCTGGATGATGTTTCTTGTGGAACAAATCTTCCATCTGATTACCCTAACCCTTAGGCCACAATAATGCAGAATTTAGGTGATTGTTGACACAGGTGCAATGCAGGCAGTACTTGCTAGATATTCCTGCAACTCTCTCAGTGTTGCTGCATGTCTTTGGGCAGCCTCCATTACCAGTTTGCAACATGCTTTGTCATCTGTTTTGCATGGGCATCTGTTTCTTTTCTACATCACTATTGTCCCATATTTAATACACCTCTAGATCAATGTCTGCACTGTTTGGCATGGTATATGCAATGGTGAGGTAAGGTTACTTTTCCCACTCCTGACTGCTACCTTTCAGATATGGGATCCATTTTATGCTTTGTAAGATGTGTGCAAACCATGGCTGCCTCTGCTGCAGGCAATTGGGAAATGTCTTGGACATACTTCTTGGACAGCAGACCATTACTTGGTGTGACATTGAGGCCCTGTACTTGATGGCAGGTGTGCAATCAAGAAGAGTGAATGATGTCAGTACATCATAAGCTGCCTCCACAATATGTTATTTTGAGTGTGTGCACACATATGCTTTCAGTGTTTTGTAAGGTTTGTATACCCTATATTTGTTGTCCTAGCATAAGTTTCTATATTACACATTCATTGCTCATGTTAGGATCACATTACAGGTTGTAAGAGGTGTGGAATGTGTTATTGTGGTCTGCCATTGTATATATCAGGAACAGTTGCCATTGTAATAGTGGTGAATACACTGTTGTATCCACTGTATAATGGTAATGTTTCATACATGTCCCTACTGTAGACCATTTGTCCCATCATGTTGTTTATCACTGCCCACACATCTTGCACTGACAGGTTGTGAGGTATACTGTGGGAATCTTACATACCCTTTAGATATGCCACCATGGTAACCACTGTGATACAGTGCAGTTAACACCAACAAAAATGAACATGTACAGCATGCATTATGTGTAGGTGTGTTAAATGTCTGCATGGTAAATAGCATGGCCTTAACATGGCCAGTGCATTGGCAAACCCGAACAAAACAACTCCATACTCACCAGCTACAGGCTGCTGTCCCAGTTGTATACCAGGGGGACTTAAATTGTTGTAGGAGAGAAGTAATGGATGGTGTGTGGATGGTGACAAGTCTGTGTTTGACTGCAGTGTGTGATGGAACTGTGAGCACATGCCTAAGTTCATGTAGGAGGCAGACTGTGATGTTCTCATGCCCCATGGAGACTTGCTGTTGTTGCCATTGGTACAGGGTGGAAGCAGCATTTCAGTACATCAACAGTACAAACTCCAGTACTAAGGATTGTGCATTACTACACTCCAGCAACAAACTATCTTATCTGACATATGCATGTAGATACTTTACAGATAAAAATGGATAAGCAACAGTGTTCTAGTCATGTGCAATGGGGCCTTACCTGCACGCTCCTCGTCCATTGTGTGGGTGACATCCACCTCCACAATGCTGTCTTTGGCTTTGTGGCTTGTCCAGCAGGTGGGTGCCCCAAGGCTGTGAGGAGCAACTCAGCATGTGTCAGTGGGGGCTAGATGGCTTGAACCCCACCTGTGGCAAGCCAGTCTCTTGCAACAGCAGCAGCCCGCTGACAGGTGTGGCGGATGAGGTCAGTGCAATGATGCCGCACCTGCTCATACTTTCGACTGTGCAGGCCGACATCGTTTACCCTGTGGATGAGGTTGTTCCACAGGGTGGTCCTCTCCTGCAGATTCTGGGCTCTGCGGCTGAATAATATGCTCTAATGCTGTATGACATATTGTATTATGGTATCATTCTCTATGTTGGTGAATGTTGGCAGCCATAGACATTGCATATTACCTGGCAGACATAAATAGGAAAAAAGATCACAGGACCTCATATGGTTGTCCACTTGCACATCAACATTGGATATTACTTGCAAATAATCAAAAATATACCATAACACCATAAGCTATCATGGCTTTGGCATCTTGCATTACACTCCTGGCCCTAACCTGTTTAGTTCCCTCAATGTCAGACACTTAATTGCATAATCCTCTATTCTCCATTCATTTCTGTGTAGAGGGATGACAGTGGCCATCTTCAATGTGGATGGTTTGTGGATGGTGGCAAGTCTGTGTGTGACTGTAGTGTGTAATGGAACTGTGAGCACATGCCTAAGCTCATGTAGGAGGCAGACTGTGATGTTCTCGTGCCCCATGGAGACTTGCTGTTGTTGCCATCAGTAGGCATTATTACATGCTCACCATTGATGAGGGCAGGATTGTGGTTGATATGCATATCCCCCTGTACAAATGTTGTGGACAGGGTGGCACTGTTCCCACCTAACTTGCCAGATCCAGGTTGCCTGTATCCATGACATGTTTGCATGAGGTGTGCTTTACCCCCAGTACAGGTTGAATTGTGTTACTGCCTCTGAGACTGACTACATATGTGGAGACATTGTTGCAATTGGCCTTGGTGGTGTGGATATGTCTGATTTATAGTCATAGTCAGCCTAACAGGAAGTCACCTGTGAACCTACATGCTTGCTCAGATAGAGGTGGACTTGCTTCCAAGTTGTGGTCTTAACCTATGTGTCCCTGTACAGCCACTATAGCAACCTGTTATGTGCTTTATATATTGCTGCTGTCCACCAAGGGGAATTACTCTATCTCTGGTGGAGGCTGGTTGTACAGGTCAGGTACTGCTGATTCCATATAGCTACAGTGGATATAAAGTGTACACACTCCTGTTACAATGCCTGGTATTTGTGCAATTGAAACATGACCCCACAAAAGCTAATTTCAACACAATCCTCACCTGTAATGTGACCTATAGCATGCTCAATTTAATTGAGAACACAACACTCATGTGAAAACATATGGGAAATAATACTCAGTACTGTAAGCCAGATGAATGTGTGTTCACACCCTTACACTGATATATTGTGTAAACACCTGCTGAGATGATTACAGCATCCATTTGTCTTGGTTTGTACTCTAACATCATGACACATCTTCACTTGGCAATGGTTGCTCACCTTCTTTGAAACAGCTTTGTTTCTTTTTCACTGGTTATGGGTCACATCTGAGGTGAGAAACATTTTGAAATCATTTTCTGTGGTCTCATTGACATATATCACACAAACCTGGCATTCCAACAGGGGTGTGTACATTTTGGATATCCAGTGTATATGGGTGTTGATATAACTGTTACTGGTAGGCATGGACAGTGGCTCATAACACAGTTGTACACTTCTCTGATTACTACCTGATAATCATGCCTACTGTAGTACCCATATCAGTGTCATGGCAAAACAACAATCAGTATCTGTACACATTTTATTTTGTTGTATGCAGTGACACTGATACTACACACATGTGCAACATGCACAACCTATTTTCCGGACTGCTTGTAACCCATGTTATTACTTTTGTGCCTTTCAGCTGAACATATACATACACATGCTCAGGGGATACCTGGTATATATTTCTGTTCTATGTCAGTATGGCACACTGTATTTACAGTCTTGCAGCTCAATCATACTTCTCAACCTGTTATACCAGAAAGTCTGGACAATGGTCCACATCAATGTGTGACAATACGGAAATTAATATTGATAATGTATTAATATAGCTGACATAACACAAGTATATGTGCATGTGACTATTGTCTGGCCGAACACTGTACAGTTGAATGTTATTAATTCAATATATCACATGCAGTTTAACACACACATCTGCAACAGTACTTTACTATGCACATGCCCTATATAGGTATCTTAGATTTACAATACAAACATGTATAATACTCATATTCACAGGTAACGTATGGATATGGACAGCATCCCATTAACTGGCCTAGCAGTGGCACAGTCATGATTGTTTGACAGACACTCTAGTGGTTGCTATATGTGAGCTGTCCTTTCCCAGGGTGAGTCAGGCTCCTCAGCTGTGACCCTACCTTTCCACCTCTTAGAGCATCACATCTGGACAAAGCCTAAAATTAAGGGTGGGGGGGATAAATAGGGACAGATCTTAAATATGCCTGTTTCAAAACTATGAAGTTTGTAGCATAATACATTTTGCATTACCATGACTGTTCTGAAGGTGGTGGGGTCTGAAACTCAAGTGTTTGTCATTACTTCATGACTTTCATCCCCAGCTATTTGCCAGAATAATATAGATGATGGGTAAATCTTGACATTCTGTGAAGATCTGTACAGTTGACAGGTATGGCCCACTGCAAACATAGCAAGGTGCTATCTCCATAGCAGTTGTTCAGCAGGACATAATTGCAGCAAGTCTTTTTGGCACATATAAATCTTTCAAAATCATCTATCTCATTATTACAAACCAAGTACTAGATTCAATTACATGCTTACATGTTTCCCATACCTTTTTTATTTTTATGCTCTCTTCTGTGTTCCAGTTTATGTCTTCCTTGTTTTGTTTGTTTTTTTTTTTTTTGTATTTGTTTTTATTCTTTTGTTTTCTCTCTCTCTCTCTTGCTCTCCACTAGATCGATCAAGCTGGTTTGAGTAGGTTGCAGCATGGCTTTTGTAGGTTATGCTCATAAGCAGATGATGGCCTCTGCACCAGTTGGTGTCCCCCACTTGCTAATTGCATGCAGGCAGCTGTGTAGTTCTTCCAATAGCCAGTGTCATAGCAACTCTCTACTATAGATGACTAATTCATGTGGATGTTGTCCCTTTACCTTGCCTGTATGGATGACATCCTTCATGTGGGGGTGGGGCAGCAGTGTTACAGACAACAGGTAGGAATACCTCTTACTACAAGACTTGTGGACACAGGCAAACTACATGTTTGCATAAGGTTCCAGACTTAGGGACAGAGTGAGAGTATTGCTGTTATATGCTTTGAATACTGCTAGTTTTACAGGGTTTGTATGTACATGCTAGTTTTGCATGGAATGCAGCCTGTTTGCATAGCTGTCAACTCTGAGGCTACCCACATAATGGCCAGAGGTTTGGCTGCTATGTATTATCTGTTCCCCAGACAGGTGTTTCCCTTGACAAATCAGTGGCATTCTCTCTACTGATTGTTATCAGTACATGGCAACATCCATTTGTGTTTCTGACGTCATATTCCTCAGAAAGGGTATGTTGCAACCAATCCTGTAACACCAGCAACTTTCACAGTGTATAACAGCAATATTTCAAATATGGCCCTGTGCTTTGGCCTCTGTCCTCCACTTATATACCAGGCTTTGTCCAGATGTCATGCAGTAAGAGGTTGATAGGTATGGTCTATCATTATTTAGTGCTGACATTCCTGCTATCATTCCAGTGATGTTGTGGACTCCCACACATGTTGTGGGGCAGGAGCCATAAATATGAGGGCTACAGCAGGACAGAATGTATGACCCTGTACAGTCAAGAGGCCAGGGTATAGAGAACGCTGTTATATGCCCTTGTAAGGCATTTTATGGGAGGAGTATTAAATGTTTTAACCTAGGCTATCAGAACATGTGAGGGATATTACTAATAAGAAACATACAGGTATATAGCTGTACATTTTCATACTTTTCAACATGGGGACAGTGGTGGGTTAGAGCTTACTGTTTTGCACACAGTTCTGTTTGTCAGTGTGATAGTACATGTTGAAGTGAAGCATTATTCTGTAAAGGATCAATTTGCATTGCAACATATGATACTTTTCCCCCTAGGGAGTTAACTACAGAGTGAAATTGGAGACTGTTGAAATAAATCTGTAATGAAGTATTGATTGCTTCTTGTCTTCAAGACAAGTGTGTTTTTTACTGTTGTACTACTTGAAGGCTTTGGCCAAGACAGCAGAGTATCTTATTTTTTTTGCAGATTACTTTGGGTTACCACCTGTCCCTCTTTGTGAGAGACAAACCCTCTTTGTGCAATTGTGTCCTGCTGATGACAACTGACAAATGGGAAATGTCCTGAGATGGTAGGACCACGAATGTATCTTATGTTTTCTTTGATAGTTGCATAAATCAGTAATGTATCATATGTTTTCTTTGATAGTTGCATAAATCAGTAATTTTGTATTTCAAACACCTAATTGATGAGGGATCTCAACCTTTTGTTGAAGCTGATAAGGGAGGTTTTCCAGTCTTGTGACTTCACCTTATTCCGCATCACAAACTCACAACATAGCTTTAGACTCTATCATAGCACCACAACAGCATCGCTGTCATTCACAGATACCATCAACCAAAATAAGAACAAAGGTAAAATCTCATTGGCTCTTTTTAAACCTTTCTAAAGCTTTCGTTATGGCCAATCATAACAAACTAATACTCTCCCTTTGTAAACTTTCCTTACATAATCATACTATCAACTGGTTTCAACATTACCTTCAAGGTAGAAATCAGGCAGTGATCTGGCAGGTAGACTCTCCACCCTTCTACCTGTTTCATTAGGAGTTCTACAAGGCTCCATATTAGGTCCTCTACTATTCTCAATCTTTGTTAATGATCTACAGTCAGCTATCCCTGAAGCTACCTGTATACAGTACTCAGTCGACTCTACATTGCTCTGCTCAGTCAACTCCTTCCCAGAATTCCAGTTCCAGACCCAGAAAACATTTAACTTAGTCAAAAGCTGGTTCTCTAGTAGATATCTACTACTAAATGCTAACAAAAACAAGTTATTGCTGTTCTCCCCAACCCATCACTCCCCTCAGGTCAACTTCAGAATCACTTCTAACAATGGTACCATAATATCTCCTGATAGCCACACCAAACTACTTGGGGTACTAATTGACAATAGTCTGAAATTCGACCTCCATGTTAACCAAATAATTAAAAAGACAATAAAAAACTGGGCTCACTATACAGAAATAATGCCTTCTTAACCTCTTTGGCCAGAACCAGCACAGCGTGTACCCACCTACTTTCCACACTCCTGTACACCTCCCCCATTCTCAGTAACCTCTCTAAAACCATACTAAATACATTAAGTGTCTGCTACAACGATATTGCTAGATTCGCTACAGGGGCTACCTGTCACACACATCACTGTCAAAATCTAAAACTACTAAAATGGCTCAAGTTTCCCAACTTACTACTCTACAATCAGCTTACAATGGCCCATAGAATACTTAACCAACCAGACAGAATTTCGGGTATACAAGCCTTAATTACTCCTTACATCAGTACCAGAACACTGAGATCTATTGATAAATTAATGGTAAACACCTCTAAATCCTGCAATCACACCAGTGACTCAGTATTCTACAATTACATAGCAAAAAATTGGAACTCACTTCCTCCTGACTTAACCCTCGAACACTCTCTAACAAAATGTAAGACTGCAGCAAAAAATTATTTCACCAACCACTGGATATGTTCCTGCTCTAGCCTTGGTTAATCTCCCTCCTCAGGCTGCATCTCTATTATGCTCATTGCTTTATATTTTTTTCTTCCTCATTTCTGGCATTTCTACTCAGTTATTATATCACTCCCAACACCTTACTACCCAAACTTACTCCCTATTTCCTCTCAGCTTATTATCTCCTGCAATCTTTCTTTGTATTAATTGTTATCTGAACTGTTGGTATTATATTTATAACTGCATTTGTTAAATTATTATTGTATTTCTGGAGCTTTTCTCCCCGGGACTCCACTGAAAATGGATATATATCCAGTGGGGCTTTCCCGGTTAACAAATGTTAAATAAAAAAATAATAAAATGTATATATACATATATATATATATATATATATATATATATATATATATATATATATATATATATATATATGGGTCTACTTTAATTAAACGAAAGCGGAATCCATCAAATACGAATCTGTTGACACATAAACAGTGAAATGCAATAACATTAAAGATGCAAAACCACAAAATTTAAACATCGAAACTGCAATAGTCGGCCAACCCCACTGCCCGTAACATACTACCTACGCAAACACAACAACAAAAAACACATGCATACACTAACCAAAACCCTACTATTAACCATAAATTAAAGCAGCAAAACCCCACTTGTAACCCTACACTAAACCCCACATACACAACTATCTATGCACTACCCTTAATCACTCCCTAACCCTAAGTTCTGTAACTACCGGACACTTACTCTACAGAACTATACCCACACAAAGTAAATATTCCACAGACATACACTTAACAAAACCCTACACTAAACTTTTCATACATTACCTATCTATGCACTTACCTTCACCCCACCCTAACCTAACTATCACACACTTACCTTAAGGAGCTATACCACAGACGGGCCAACTATGACAATTCGACATTTCTGATTTCGCTATTTGTGTTTGACGTTTCCACGTTTTGCTGTTTATTTGTCGACAGATTCCGCTTTTGTTTAATTAAAGTAGACCCGTGTGTGTGTATATATATATATATATATATATATATATATATATATATATATATATTTGTGTGTATACACAAACACACACACACACACACACACACACACACACACACACAGATATATATATATATATATATATATATAGATATATATATATATATATATATATATATATATATATATATATATATATAGATTTTCCTGTACTGTTGAATGACAGGCCAACGTGGGAGGACTATGGCTCACCAAGTTCGCAGATGACTGCAAACTGGGCGCCATAATCGACTCTCCAGCTGACACAAACATCCTTCAAAAAGGTCTCGCAGAGACGGATAAATGGTGCCAGAGCCATGGTCTAAAGCTAAATGCCAAAAAGTGTCTAGTCATACCCTTTGGCAAAAACAATGTGCCCACAAATTACCACATAGGTGGTAACCCATTAAGTACAGAGAAAGTAATTAGGGATCTGGGGACCCAAGTTGATAGCAATCTCTCCTTTGACAACCACATTGCCAAAGTGGTTAGAAAGATCTTCTACATAGCCCACCTCATCATGAAAGGATTCACATCTAGATGAAGAGAGGTAATCGTGCCCCTTTATTCATCCCTCATCAGGCCCATCATAGAATACAATGCCCCCTTTGGGATGTACCTTACCCGACACCTGCAGCAATTAGAAAGACCCCAAAAGTACCTCACAGGAGGATCAAGGGACTCAAACAGATGCCATATGCTGCTTGGTTAAAAAAACTCCAGCTCTACTCAGTTGCATACCACCTACTTCAAGGTGATCTATGCCTGACATATAAAGCTATGTCCAACCCAGAATTAATGGACATGCTCCACCTCAGTAAATCTAAATCCCTTAGAGCCACGCGCTCGAGGGACTTGAACC
Source organism: Protopterus annectens (assembly GCF_019279795.1). Lineage (NCBI taxonomy): Eukaryota > Metazoa > Chordata > Ceratodontiformes > Protopteridae > Protopterus > Protopterus annectens. Next base: position 283,584,992 of record NC_056726.1, on the reverse strand, counting down.
TCAGCACAGAAATAAATAGAACATGCTGGAGGGACAGATTCATAACCCAGAGGTTCCCTTCGCTCTGGAATAGAATTCCAATTCATGTTAGGCAAAGCACCTCACTGACTCTCTTCAAGAAGAATCTTGATGAGTGGATGGGGGATCGTAGGTTTGTCCCGGGGATTACTTCCGTGTCACTATTAGACAGAGGCACAGTAAACTGAACTTTAAAAAGGGCACAGTATACTCAAATCAAGGGGTGGCATAAGCCAAACACAATCAGGCTAGGCTTATAAATGCTCCAGGGCAGATAGCCTAGTATGAACCTATGAACCTATGACTGTGCTGCATGATATGTTTGAATAAACATCAGACATATCAGACATATCTGCAGCTCAGGTGGCTTAATGGTAACTTGCTAAGGTGTGCAGGGTCCTGGGTTCAAGACTTGCAAGGGCTGATTATTTTGTTGCTGGGCAGAACAAGGGCTGTTTGATATAGAGAGATTAAGGCACTTTTAAGTAGTTGTAAGCGGGTTTCTGCGGGTTTGCATGAGTTTGCACAGCAGTAAGCAATGCTAACTTCTGGTTAAATTTGCTTACAGACAGCCTTAAAAGTGTTTAATCTGTGTAGGCATCACTTAGCACCACACAAACAGGCTTACTCCCACTTACTACTGCTTATTCCTCCTTACCCCATGCTAATTTCTTTAAAAGAAAAGAAAAAAGGGGTGATAGGAAAGTGGTGAAAAAGGTGGCACAAAGAGGGTAAAACAATATGACAGGTAGCTAGGGATGTGCAGGATGAGTGCAGGGAAAATCCATATCTTCTACAGCAAAAGCTATGCATATTTACTGAATTTGGAGGTAAATTTGGACACTCACACCCCTGATAGAAAGGGATGAGAACAACAATAATGTGTTGTGAAGCCAATTAGAGAAGATTACATGTGTCCAGTGGACACGTGCAAAATGGAAAGCTATGAATGGGGCAAATATTTTTTTTGGGAACAGATTGTCCATTTTTATTTTTTTTTAAGGTGAGAGTGGGATGTTGGGGAAGGATAGTAGGTATATTTGGGGAGGTAAGTTGGGTAGGAAGACAGACAAGACAGACAAGACAGCATATATGGGTGGTATATGACACATGTGGGGGGTATACACCTTGGACAGGGAGGGGTGTTTGGTAATCAGAAGCCCACGAGCCCTGAAATAGATACTTTGGGACTGAGGTCCCCACAACTGGGCAAATCCACTTAGCTGGTCTACTCATTGCGTAGCATTGATATTTACACAATGTTTACACCCAGTCAGCATAGCTGTGCAATGCTTAGTATTGCTTATGTTTTATTTTGTGGACTACCACCTGTATGTAATTGATTCATCGTGCCTGACATCATATAAATTTATTTACCTTCCCTGACATCCCCCAATGTGCTTTCATTACATTTATTCTTGTGTGACTATACTGTATGGGGCACTTGTGTTTATATGGGGGTTTCACAACTTTATTACACTGACACCTCACATCTAGGACTAATACACTACTCTGGTTGAGAAATACAAGTTATTTCCTACATGAATATACAAATAAATTAAAATTGTAATGATTTCACATACAAAATGGAAATAGTTTTGGTGAGACTCAAACTGTGATTGATTACATGCAAGGTGTACACTCTAACCACTGCACTGTCACTGATGTTGGATGTCTATTGCCATTTAACTTCTCGTACTGTTTAAGCTGGGCTAAGCACAGCTAAGCAATGGGCACACTCATGTAGCTATGCTTAAACGCTATTGCAGATGTGAAAAAAAGAATATTTGTTGGGGGCTGTGCTTTACAAACGTTGATGACATATAACTTTTCACAGTATGTCTGGATATTTGCATTATATTCTTGGTCCACTTTTCATAAACTTGTGACTCTCTGGCACATCATTAAAGATTGAAGTTTGACAATTATGACATACATTTGAGTTTTATACTTCATACCCTTCAGAAAATTCATGCTGATGCAAAACCTGTTATTCTATCAACTTTTTAAGTTTGTAATGGCAATATTTCGCAGTTGTCCCTTATGGCTTTGTCCAGATTTCTTACTCTAATGGGTTGTGGGATGTGCGTTTTAGACTTCAAACTTTCACAAAGTTCATGCTAATACAAAACATGTTATTCTATCAACTTTCTATATTGGTAATTGCAATATTTCAGAGTTTTCCCTTATGGCTTTGTCCAGATTTTGTACTGTAATGGGTTGGAGGTGTAACATCCGATCACGCTCTTTTTAAATTGCCATACAGCAATTCTGGTATGCAGGGGGTGTGTGTATTGTGGGAGCACTGCTCTCAAACATGCCACCTGTGCTCATACACTTCCCCATGTATGTATTACAGCATGGCATCACACCTTCATACATATGCATGGTGGACCACTGTGCTGTACTGGAATGGTCCCTTCCATGTAGGAATAAGTTATTCCTGCATGGACGTTTGCTGAATCCAGGGGTACATGTTACACTAGTAAAACACTAAAATTATCATTACATATGAAGCAAGAAAACAACATCAAAATAGTTAAAAGAAAAGTCCTGTTGAAAGTGAAAGTGTGACGATTGGGGAGAGATGGGCGAAGGCTTCCAGCCTAGTAAATAGAATTTGATATAATTCTGGCATTTGTAAATGAATGTAAAATACAGGCATGTTTTCTTGAGTGTAAAAGATTACTGTGAAATGTGGAACTGCAAAATATGTGACAACATTGCACTCTACTTGCCCAATGAAACATGTTGTACCCTTTCATGTTAGAATTCAGCTCCAGGGCAGCTGGATGAAGATTTCATGCCCATTGTTTTAAGGCTAAAGTTTATGACCAGAATTTACATGTGGAAGGTGCTTTATTGCTCTAGTTTCTGTTAGAATACACATGTAAAATGCCTTGTATTGTTGTAAGTTTCTGAGGAGGTGTTAGATTGCTAAATAATGCAGTTTGTGGCCTGAGAACTCAGACTAGGTGTTAAGATGATACAATATGAATACTGGGAAAACCTAAGTGTCAAAAATGATGTAATTTTGGGAGGGCCTTAGAGACATGTTTGTTAATGTTTAAATACTATTTCTCACAAGAGACTAGAGAGCATTTTGACTTTGGACATCCAGCTTACCAACACTCTGCCTTATGTGCAAATGTACGTTTTAGCACTGTGATTTCTTGTAGGAATAGATAAAGCTAGTAAAGATTAATTAGGTATTTTTCTTTGAAATCAGACCTGTCCTACTGTATTATTTTAAGTTTCTGTGTGATCTCTGAACTCTTAGATATCTCTGTGGTGTAGTAGTTTTGTCTTGTGTTTTAATTATTTATTATTAAATATTTTTAAAACCTTCTACCTGTGGCTGATTTGTGTAGAGATAAGCTCTAGAGTACATTGCACATTTATAGAGGTTATTGTAATAGGCCACTCTAAAGTAAGCTTTGACTGTTAGTCATACTACCATTGGATAATAATATTGCACAGTAATAATTTGCACCCTTTTAAGGGTCTTTTAGTAGCTGATATTTTTAACTGGGTGGTGGCAGTAATTACTAATGTAGACTCGGGGTAAAGGGGCACAGCTGGAGAATCTGTGTCAGCCTTTCCCAGGAGTGTCTGTTAAGTTGTATAAATACTTATCTCAAAGTGTGTGTGTGTATAGTGTCAGCTACTTGGCAGGGACATGAAGCACTGGTTGGACAGAGAGGATACTGGAGGTTCTAGCTTGCCCAGTTAGGCTGAGACCTGGATCCTATAGCTGTGCCAGTGGGGAGTCTTATTGGGGACCTGGTGAGCAAGGGAGCAGCCAGGCCCAGACTGACTGTGAACTCTGTGTGCACTTAGGGGAAATTGTACTTTACTGTGTGTATTAGTTATCCTTTCCTCTTCTATGAGATGACCTCTCTGGTGTTAGTGGTGAGGACTGAGGCTCCTTGATTGCTGGGCCAGGGCACGGTCATCACAGAAAGCATATAGTTATTTGGCAGTTAGTGCAGAAGATTAACGCTATGAGCTTTTATCAAGTTGCCTCCTGTAGTACAGGGTTTGACTGTCTAAGCTTCCATTGGCATTTTGTGTGCCCCACTGCTTTCTGTAGGACAGGATTTGACTGTCTAAGCTTTCACTGGAATACTGTGTGCCCCACTACATCCTGTAGGACAGGGTTTGACTGTCCAGGCTTTCACTGGAATACTGTGTTCCCCATTGCTTCCTGTAGGACAGGGTTTGACTGTCTAAGCTTTCACTGGAATACTGTGTTCCCCATTGCTTCCTGTAGGACAGGGTTTGACTGTCTAAACTTTCACTGGAATACTGTGTGCCCCACTGCTTACTGTAGGGCAGGGTTTGGTTGCCCCTGAGCAAGTCACTTAAATAGGCAGTGCTTTCGTACAAACTGGGAATTTGGACTATGTTCCTTAATGGTATTCTGGACTACATGCTTAGTAATCACATATGAATCTGTAAACCATACAAACAGAAAAAAAGTAATGTAGGAAGGACATGAAACAAGTGATATGAAGTAAAAGCAGTCCACAGAGCAAAAGAAAATAGGCATTCTAACAAAGGATTCAAGGGGCGTGCGCACACACACACACACACACACACACACACACACACACACACACACACACACACACACACAGACAAACACACACACACTCACACACACACACACACACACACACACACACACACACACACACACACACACACACACTCACACACACACACACACACACACACACACACACACACACACACACACACACACACACACACACACACACACATGTAGTGCAGACTCTGCCAGACATTACCTGAAAAAAGATAGACATTTGTCAATTCAATCCATAAAAGTAAATCACTGTATGAATATTAATGCATATCAAAATAGAAATAAAATACACATAAACATTAAAGAGAAGTCCAACTAAATAAAGATAGCAATCATACCATCACCTAAAGGAGCTTAAGAAAAAATTGCATGGAGGGGAGCATTCCTACTTAAATATATGTTTTTCAGTTCTTGTGAGTTGCTGCAAAAATGATTACCCTTGTTACTATTTTTATGATAGAACATGCATACCATCAGCTTAATAAGTTTAACAATGATTGGTGCGGCATTGCTTCTTTTTCTTTTAGTTCTTTGCATTGCCACCAGAATTATTATTCATGTGAATACTTTTGAGATTATTCAGGTTATGCTACCTGTAAAACCATATATGTGCTTGTGAAAGACAATGGTACTCATATGTAAGCTTTTTTTTATGTGGACTCATTCAGTTGCCGGAATTCAGCTGAGTTGCCTTAACGCTTAGCACCTGTCTACAAACTGGTCTTTGCAATAATAATGATTCCAGGTGAGGTGGGGTGTGCTTGTATCATTCTGTTCCCACCTCCAAGTCCCCAGCCACGCTACAGGCTCTCCAGCTTATTCACCACTGTCTCCACCCTCTTCTCACCCACTTGTGACCATCCATTAAAGATACACACAACTTCATTAAACTTATAGCCAATTCCTCAACCACCTTAATGTGATATATTCACACACTAAACTTCTATACAGTTTCAGCACCAAACATGCATAATAAATCCACTAACAAACAACACATTATTCTTAACCCCTTCATCTTCCCATATACATTCTCTATTCCTGGATCCAGTCCAGGTCTCACACACCACATAATACCCATAAGTTTTTCCAACATCTCCAGTCTTTCCTGTACATTAATTAATGCCCAAAGTATCTTTAATAAACTTGACCAGATAAATGCCTTCCTTACAACCCACTCACCTGATATTACATGTGTCATTGAAATATAGCTCAAATAAAACAATCCTAATTTTCAACATCTACTTCCCTCTTACAAACACCTCCAAGATGCAAGATCTGGTAATAGACAAGGTAGAGACACTCTCATTCCTTATAAAAACAACCTTAAAGCAATTATCATTGTTAAAGCTTCCCTTCTGAAAAAACAGTCACCTTCAGTAGCAGACACTTACCTTTCTCCTTTAGCCTCTTTTAACAAATTTAAATCCCTCATTCCTACTATCAGCTGAGCTGCCCAAAACTATAAAAATATTGCTATTCTATGTGATTTTAACCTAAACTGCCTAGATTCCTTGAGACATGACATTGCAGAATTCTTAGCTAATATCAACCTTATGCAGTTAGTCAATGACACTACTCATCCAGATCTTCAAACTAGCAATCACTCCTTTTTGATTTGCTAGTCACTTACACCCCCACCCCAATCATCAACACTATATCTGTTTTTCCAGGTAATCACTTGAAATGTTGGTACCTGCTATGCTGAGTCCCAAAACACAGAGACTGAGTGGCTGAAAGATCAAACTTACATATATATTAAATCTGAGATGCCATTTCTTTGAATATTCCCTTTTCTATGAAGTATAGCAATCTCAGAATTGGTATTTATAAGTTCGGTGGGGGGGGGGGGGCAGGCTTGCCACCACATGGAGATACAAGAGGACTGGCCTACTAAAATAAGTTTTAGGAAGAAGAGTGATTTAAAAAAAAACAATTCTTCTTATGGGTTTTCTGTCTGTTTTTGGGCATTTCAGCACTTGGCATTCCAAGTGCCAACATTTCAGTAGGGAGCTGTTTTACCACCCTCATTCAAAAAACACTTTCCAA
>NC_056726.1:283538316-283573316 GCF_019279795.1 Protopterus annectens | reverse complement strand
TGACTGTTAATGCCACATTCTTGCAACATAGGTCTCCAGAATCATCACTGTCAAATTGTGGTCAAATGGGGCTCTATGCAGGGTAGTAAACCAGACCACATCAGCTATACCAGTATCCCTTTACTTGGCTGTCTCTCCCCAATTACCATAAAACACCATTCAAGCCTTTCAGTATGCATACTGTTTTCTTCTTTACTTTTATAATTTTCACAGAAATTTAGATCTTATTTAAAACTTCTGTATCAAGTTTTACAGCAAAAACCATTTGCTGGATGGGAGATAGGAAATTCAGTCATGTCATGTCAGTCGCCCTACTAGACAGGGGTCCAGGGAAGTAAATACTGTGGGAATAAATAGCCAGGGAATTGTTATGGCTGGGCTTGTATAGGCCCTAGGGCTGATAGCCTAGTACCAACCTATGAATCTATGAACCTATTTGACCATCATTTTTCTAAACAAAGCAAAACCCTCTTACATTTAAAATACTATATGAGAAATACTTTTAACTTCTCTTCCCTTAAAAGTCAGATTTAGTGAAAATGCATCTAACAACCCCTCACTAACATCCCATGGCACCACGCTGCTTACATCCGAATGCTCATCGAGGTGCTAGCAATCATTCTACATTATGTCCAAATCCCACCTATGAGTGCAAGTAAATCAATGAGCATATGTTAACTCCATTATTGAAAACCAAGTTGAAAAAGTATGTGAACTTTGAAAACTACATTTTCAACCTTAATCTCAGACTGGAGCTTACTGTGTGTTGCATAGGATTTTTCTGAGAAAATCAACTTGTTGTGCACACTGTTCCTAGTTATGATTAATCACAATAAGCTGATTTTCTATTTTGTGTCACTCAGCATCCCAGTAGTACATGTGCATATAAACACTGTTGTTCCCCTGATCTCTCTAGCATTAACAATAAATAAATTAAACAAAATTAAAGTCAGCAAACAAGCATTATATTGCTGTTGAAAGCAATGAAAATAACTCACTGCCACCATTCTTCAGCAGGGGTTCATTTACTGAGGTTCCAGAGATGATGCATGTGGTGGGTGCCAGTAAGATTCTTGCAATCCAAGCCACCACTAGCATAACACCTCTAGCTCCAGAACTTAGGATTCCTTGTTCTAAACAAACAGAGGTTCCTGTAGCAGCAACATTCTTTTGCTTATTAGAGAAATGATTCAGAGATTTTACAGATGCTACTACGGGATTCTTCTACAAAGTCATTGCAAGTTCTTCTTGTGGAGTATTACTGACTCCTAGGACTGTTGTCTGCTAGGAGTACTTTGTAACAAGAGCAACAAGACTTCAGCATCCAATTTATATTGGCAACAGAAGTTAAAGTTACCACTGAGTTACCACTGAAGAAACGATGTTCGTTCCTCGGGAAAAATAATAATGAGGCAAGCCCCCAACACCACCAGAATGTACGGCTATGAACTTTTTAAATGATGCAAAATTACAAGCTAATCTGGAAATGTGCCATTCCTTTAGTTGTTTAACAAGACAGCTGGTGTGGAACATTTATGCTTTAGGAGTAACAAAACCAAAAAGCATGACAATGAAGTGAGACAAATATGTTGGTTATTAAAACAAAAATTCCTATCTTAATCGTAGACTTCAGCTTGTTACTTTTGCAAGCATATTCCTACAAGTTATACCACACGAGAATTGCAAATGCACTTCAGTCCTTATGGCAAATGCATAACATAATCTACTGGTAACTCAGTAAAGAGAAAGTTATGTGAAGCACTAGTCAATACATTACTGACCACATGTCCCTTGAGTTTAAGTAAAAAAAAAAAAATTAAAAAAAAAAGAATTAATGTTCATGTTCTTTTAAATTGTAGAAATTCATTTGTTATGTTTGAACCTAGCCGATTCTTACAGTTTTAGACCACACATAAAGTGCTGTTGTTCTTCAGTGAGAACTGTGATATGCGGTTTTCTGTTACAGTGCTTAAATCTTCTTGCTACTTTTGTAGTGAGTGGATTCCTACTAGTTTAGACAACAAAAGAAATTGCTGATCACAAGTCATAGTCCTGTATACCAAATGGATCACTACAGTTAGAACACACTTGAAAAGCGATTTGGCGTTATTGGCCTAAATGTATCTATAAAGACTTAAAAAGAAAAAAGAAAAAGTCATACACATTCATAAGCCATATTGCTGAAACGCTTGATGTCCTTAAGTGCTCATTTGCATATATCCCATGAGCCTCTATTACAGGAGGTTTAAGGTATCACACAGTGAAAACTCTAGCTTGGCTAGGTATTTCTTGCAGATTTTAGATATATAGCTACACAGATATAGAGAAAAAGACCAACAGATTGATAGAGATACAGATAGATAAATACATAGACAGATTAGATAGATAGATAGATAGATAGATAGATAGATAGATAGATAGATAGATAGATAGATAGATAAATAGATAGATAGATAGATACAGATATAGAGAGAGATATAGATAGACAATAGACTTTTATGTATGTGGATGTGCATGAATAGATAGATAATAGTCCATTTTGGCAAAGACACAGGATATAGTTATTCACAAAAATGAATAATTATATCCTGTTGCTGTTATTTTACATGTAAGCACTGATTAAAATGGGAAAAAAGTCAAATTTAGAAATGCAAATATTATAAAAGAAAACAATATATCATTTTTTGCACATAAAACCCTGCTACCCTTCTAGTAGGAAAGACACTTTTTATATTACAATAAGTAATGGAATGTACTAAAGCTGGTTTGCTTTTTCCTTGCCTGTTTTTGTAGAGTACAGTGTTTTGTCTTGTGAGCAAAGTGAAAGGTATTTTGGTCTGCTGGATTGTTATTCCAGCAGCTTTCTAAGTATATGTTCTATTCCTGTTTTATTTATTTATTTTTTTGCAGTTGCTTGCAATGCTTTAACAAAAAGGTTGAGAGCATAGTTGAAGTTTTGCAATAGTTTGTACTGCATGGTTCTTTCAGGAGAGAATGGCAACACATTACAGTGCCATTATTTATGTACTTATCAAATTGATTTAAAGCACATATCTGAGGTGTACAGTCAGACAAGTTGATGTTACTGCAGTCAACGTGTAACACTAAACTAAGTTTTTAGGACTGCAATCTCCCTGTTCATTTTGTGTAACTTGCTGCAGAGCTTGTGACTTTGTTAGTGTACTGCAGAACACATACTGACCTAATGAGAATGGCATGACATTTATTTGGTAAATAATGTCAGTGACCGCTTAGTTTGGCTTCATCCAGGTGTTTCCAATCAGCTTATAATCAGAATGCAACAATGTAACTGTTAAAGTTCCAAGCGAATCTCTAACATTTGTTTCCAGGTTAGGAAATGTTTTTTTTCCTCAAATTTTTTTGTCATGATCCTGATAAAACACAAACACCCAACAACGTTTGACGGCCTTTATTTTAATGGAAATGAATAACAAACATCAAACTTTATTGAGGCACACATAATCCAACATTGCAATAAATAAGATAGTTAACATAAGGACAGCGTACCTGCTCACCCTGAATAAGCAGCGTCCCCACTTGCTCGCTTACCCTAGTAATCCTGAAGGCAGCATCCCCGCTCTCCTTAATATCATCATCAATTCCAGTTTCCATTCCAAATCATAGTAATCCTGAAGGCAGAGTCCCTGCTCACCTTAATATCATCATCAATTCCATATTTCCATTCCAAATCATATTAATCCTGAGGGTAGCGTCCCTGCTCACCTTAATATCATCATCAATTCCAGTTTCCATTCCAAATCATAGTAATCCTGAAGGCAGAGTCCCTGCTCACCTTAATATCATCATCAATTCCATATTTCCATTCCAAATAATATTAATCCTGAGGGCAGTATCCCTGCTCACCTTAATATCATCATCAATTCCATATTTCCATTCCATTTTACCCACCATCAAATCACCATCTCAATTCCAAATCCTACTGAGGGGGACAGAAGAGGGTCAATCCTGACCCTCTTCTCCACCCACCAGCCCAAAGGGCTCTTCCCCCTCAAACCATACTACCTTCCAATAGAACCTCCACCTTGAAATCCAGTTAGGGTTAAATAAATCCAGCCTAAATTCATTGAAATGAACTGCATCCGAACTGTTCCACACCGGATCCCTGATAAACAACCCCGAAATTCATTCCGTTGCATCTAACTGCTGCATGCCTAGCTGCCCCAAAAGACAAAAGAATGATCTTAGATGATGATCCTTCTAACAGCAATAACTAAGTACCACTTAAATGAAGCCTCATTGTGCGTCACTCCAACCAGAACTGCCACCCCAAAATAATCCATTACCTTAGAATCCACTTCTTTCAAGCCAATAGCTAACACCCATTAGAGTTCGGCCAGGTATGATCATATCACACATACCTGTAACAACTTAGACATCCGGCACTAACATGCTTCTCCCATCTGGGACCTTGCTGAGGAAGATCACGTCTACTGGAACACTCATCGCCACACCACATCTTGGTAATGAAAAGAAAAACAGTCAGTTCAATGACAATTCTAAACCATTCCATACCTGGGCAGTATAGTAAACCATGGACCCTGCTGTAACATCTAAGAAAAAGAAGAAGCTTACCAAATATCCCTGCCATAACCTTACTGCTCCCCCCCCCACACAGAATTCAGAATATACCCCACTGCAGTTATTTAAACAAACGTAATCCAAACACACCCTCATGAAGACAATGCTTCCTAAAACCCTACTTACAAAATTTCCTCAAGCATAAACAAAATGGTTCTTGAGAAACTCCCTCTCAACCTTAACCTAGTATCTAACACAACCAATACCTGCTTGAAGGACAAATTAGTCACCCCAAAATTACCCCGCCTTATGAACAATCACCAAAAAAAAGGTTTTCCAAGTATTGTACTCAAGTAAGTAAAGATGCAAAAAATCACACAATCTATTATTTAATTCATTTTGTAAGACAGAATAACTTCTTATGAACACCCATTGATAATATAGGTTAATTCTGTATATTTCACATCATTAAAGCTAATAAATTTGACCACAGTATGTGCTGAGATGTTGCATATGCCATGCATGTATTTAGAAGGGGAATGCATACATTATTTCTTCACTTTCTCCTGCATTTTGAGCCACTGTTCAGTGTATACAGTCAGGCTGTCAGGATTATGTTTAGAAATGCTGATTTTTTTTTTTAAACATCACAGCAGAGAAGACACTTTTCTGTGACTTGTTTGCCTACTTTGTAGTACCTGTTTTTGCTGTACTGTGGATTGCTACACAAAATAGCAGCCAAAAACACAATATTACAGGTGTTGCATACAACTGCTTTGCCATGAGTAAGACGAATATAACTTGTTGTCAAAGGTGGCGAACCCATGGGGGATGAAAAAGAATGAGAGTATCTCATCTCTTTGCATTTTATCCTAACTGCCCTTTATCCCTTGCCTTGGAATGTACCCTTGCCTTTCATACACAACATAAAAAACATGTTCTGTTTCGCTCTCACCTTTGAACAAACATATAGTACTAACAAACCTTTGGCTACAGCACTGCTTCTATCACACTCACCAGCCTCACAAATACATATGTAGAACAATTAACTGCCACATCCTTTTTTTTTTTTTCCTTTTTCTCCTTTATTAATATAGCTGCAGTCTGCACATGTGCAGACAGCATCCATGGCACCCTAAAAGCCCGTGAAGCACCACTCTACAATTAAGTCACTCCACACAATTAGCCAACAAGGCCGCATGACAGGAAGCATACAAAGCCCCCAAATTTAACACTATGAAAGCAGCTCAAGTAATGAGCTTCTGGCACCTCTGCACCCACACTCAAAGTGACATGACCATCAATTACAGCTGCTTGCATGGCTACACCTCAGTGGTTTGACTGCAGTCAAATAAATGTGTACATCACAAAAGCAAAGAAGGGGGGACCATCATGTCGAACCATTAAGAAGACATCCACACATGGCAAGTGTGTTTCTCTCATCATTTTTGTCTTTGTCTCACTGGTCTCACGTGAACGTACCATCTAACCCATCTGAGCTGTTAATTAGACAGCCCTGAGCAGCCTTCCAAACCATACATTGAGTATTTACCTTTTCTTTTTTTTTTTTTTTTGTTAATAAGAAAGCCATCTTACTGGCTTAACTGCACATGCACCGAGTCCCCACAACTGAGGAGCACTAAGTACTGGCTCCTCTGTCAGCAGCTGCAGTTTTTTTTCTTCACCTCTAGCCCCAGGAAAACCCACTAACCCCACCAGTGACAGAAAAGCCCCAGGGAAACCCACAACCCCCACCAGTGACAGAACTAAAACCTCATCTCAAATAAAAGATTTGTACCCTTTTTCTTTTTTATTTTTTTTTTCGATCTTCAATGGAAGTGCTCCACATTACATTATAGATCATTATAGATCAACGGAACCCTCCAAATTCGCTAGTGAGCAGGTGCGAATGACAATACCGGCCCAGCCAGCCCACGAAACATCACTACTACCAACGGGCCTCCAGCAAAGGACAAAGGAACGGTTAGACACTGTAAACCTATGCTATCCCACCAACGAACCACTTCTCTGGATTAAGGCACCCAACCCACACTAAATTCATCCTACCTACAGAAATCCCATGCTATCCCACCAATGAACCGCTTCTTTGGACTAAGGCACCCAAACCACACTAAATTCATCCTACCTACAGAAAACCCACATTATTCCACCAATGAACCGCTTCTTCCCCCACTTTTAACCATCTTCCCTTCCTTCACTGCAAAAGGGGTAGCGAGAGAGAGAGAAGAAGAAAAAAAAATTCTCTTGCAGCTATGATCCCTCGCATGCTCACCCAATAAGAAGTTGTACTCACCTGTATGTCAGAGAAACCACCCAAGGCCTACCTTTACCCACCTCAGGTCATCAGGACGTGATCTTGCTTCAACAAGACCATACCAAAATGTGCTTACTCATACCAATTTCCCTTACAAAACCCCTTAAGATGCACCCCTAAGCCTTACCTCACTTCCTCCCTCAGCTCCCACCTTAATTAACTCTTTCCTATCCACTCCCTACCCACACAAACTCAACCTACTTATCACCATACTTACAGCCCCCCCCCCCAACTTTACCCATCCAAGGTCGTCCCGTGACAAATTTATCTGTTCCAAACTTCACTTATTTTTCAAATACATTTGAATGAATTCCATAGTATTTATACATAACATCTTAAATAACTATGTACACTATGTACATTAGTCTGACACTATAAAAGATCTTAATCTATACAGTTACTTTATAAGTATGTCCAATTCATTATCAGAGTGTCTGATCAATTATTGTATGGTGTCAATCAACGATAAGACTTTTCCCCAAGGGTTGTTGATAAATGGCTTTGGATAAATTTGTAGTTCTTTAATTTTAATTTCCAATAATGCTGTGGTATTCAGTAGGCTGTAGATGTCTTCCAAAGTTGGTATTTTGTTTGTATTCCATCTACTTGTTATACACTTCCTTGAAATTGCAAGTATTGTCCATACTAGATACATGTTTGACCTAGTCAAATGAGGACCTTCGTTCACATTTAATAATACAAGAGCTTTAGTTAAATAAAATGATTCATTAAATAAAGCTTGTAGAAAGTTATTAATACCATTACAAAATGGCTTAATTTTAACACAATTAAAGAAAATGTGGTTCCAGTCTGCATTGTGTATTTGTACACATCTCCAACATATTCCTTTTATGGAAGAACTAATTTTACTGATTCTATCTGATGTTAAGAATGCTCTGTGCAAGCATTTCCAATTAAAAACTTTCCAGTATTGTGCAAAGGATGTATATTTTATTGATAATAACATATTTGTTTTAATATCTTCAGTTAACTCTATTGAGTGTCCTTTTGTTACATATTTCCAATATGAGGTTTTGGGTGTTGTTTTATAGTTTATCAATATTTTGAAAAATTTTGAAATACTGTTTCCCATGTCAAAGTCATTATATATCAGTACATATTGTCATAGGTAGGTACTAGGCTATCAGCCCAAGGGCCTAAGTAAGCCTAGTCAATAAGGTTCCCTGGCTTATGCCACCCAAGAAAGTTATTTTCCTGTGCCACTGTCGAGCAGAGCCACAGAAGTGATCCCCGGGGTGTATTCCCTATTTCCCATCCACTGATCAAGATTTTTTTGAAGAGTGCTAATGAGGAACTTTGTTTGATATAGATGGGTAGCTTATTCCAGAGTATAGGAAGTCTCTGGGACAGGAATCTATCCCTCAAGCATGTACTGTTTATTGTGGTGGCAAGGTTTTGGTCCCTAGAGCGTGTAGCTTAGAGGGCTTGGGATTTCTTTAGGTGTAGCATGTCCAACAGCTCTGGGTTTGACATAGCTTTATATGTTAGGCAGAGATTACCTCGGAGTAGGCAATATGCTAATGAGTAAAGCTGGAGTTTTTTGAGATGGCCAATCCTCTTTGTGAGATACTTCTGTGACCTTTCCAGCTGCTGCAGATGTCTTGTGAGGTACATTCTAGAAAGCGTGTTGTTCTCTATAATGGGTCTAAGGAGTATCGAGTAGAGGGGAGCAATGACCTCTTTTTTCCTGGATGAGAACCCTTTTATGATGAGGTGTACCATGTAAAAGGATTTCCTGACTACAGTGGCAATGTGATTATCAAAGGAGAGACTACTGTCCACCTGGGTCCCAAGGACTCTTATCATACATTCAGCGTTAACTAGACTGCCGCCTATGTGGTAGCTCGTGGGTACAGAGTTTTTACCAAAGGGGATGACAATGCACTTTTTGGCATTGAGCTTGAGGCCATGGCTTGGATACCAGGCATCTGTCTCAGTGAGGCCCTTCTGTAAGATGTCCACATAATTTGGTGACTTGACTATGGTTCCTACTTTGCAGTCATCTGATTTCATATATGTATTTCGTAAATTTAGGTATTTCTTTAAATGAAGAATTGTTAATTATTCTACTTAACTCTTGTGAATATGACATAATACTCTGTAAAGTTAGCCAGTCATGTTGTGGAATTTTGTATGTTGTTTTTATTACTTGCATATCTAAAACTTTTAGTTCTTTGTTACATTGGAGCCAGCAAACAAATCCTTTCTGTTCCCAGGAATTAATAATTCCTCTGTATATTTTATCTGGAAAGTTCTCTGTGACTATAAATGGTGTTAAAAGATCAAACCAGATTTTTAAATCTATATTTGCATTAATAATTTTCCTAAATGAGTCAATGTAATAATTAATCATACAAGTTTTAGTGGGTTGGTTATGTTATATTGCATACTAATACATAATATGTGCCATGGCAAATTGTTTTTATCTGTTATGTGAACATTTGTTTTGTAAATCAAATTGCTTTATTGATATTACAGTTAGTAATTTTTTCCAATTTGCAGAGTAATTTGGACTTATCCAAACTGAGATTGCTTTAGATTTTGATGCTTTTAAATATGTTTCTATATCAGGAAAGTTTAATCCTCCCTATTTCCATGGTCTGATATGATGTATTAAAACTTTTCTGTTTCTTTTGGGAAACCATAAAAATTTTATTAGACATTAATTTATTTCTTTAAGTATATTCCTTTCTGGTAACAGTTGTATTGCCAAGGCTATATATAGAAACTTGGGCAGTAAAACCATTTTTATTAACTGTAGTCTATCTTCAAAAGTTAATATTATTTTGCTCCATTTTTCCACAGGGATTTTAATTGTATTGATGATATTATTGTAGTTTTTTTGAGATTAAGTCATTGTTATCCTTGCATAACTCAATTTCTAGTTATTTTAAGGTACATTATTGTTTTCCTATGATGTGATCCCCTTAGTCTGCAGTTCTTTTTTTCATTTAAAAATAAAAAATGTGATTTTTATTTATTGAAATGGAGTCCTGAAGTCATGTGAAATTTGTCAAATAATATATCTATTTCTTCTAATGTCCTTTTGTATTAGATAATGTTAGTAATGTGTCATCAGCAAATAGCATTACTTTAGAATTGTATTGTTCATAAACATCTATTCCTTTGATTTTTATATTGTTACAAATTGAATCTGCCAATATTTCAATAGCCAGAGCAAATAGAATCGGTGACATGGGACATCCTTGTTTAGTGCCTTTTGTTATATGTATAGATTCAGAGGTAAAAGGACCTAACTTGACATACGCTAAATTATTTGTATATATATATTCTTTAGGTGACAAACAAAAGATGCAGGAAATTCAAATAGCATTAGGATTTTGAATAAACAGTCCCAATTTAGGGAATCAAAGGATTTCTCCATATCTAAGCTAATTATGAGTGTTTCTTTATTTTATTTATTAACATAATCTATAAGAGAATTTATCCTTTTTATATTGTCATGTGTGTATATGATATATACATCCAGTTTGATTATTATTTATTGTTTTGGATAGTAGTATTTTCATTCTGTTAGTTAATATTGTCGTAAATATCTTATACTCATTATTTAATAAGGATTCCGGAGTGTAGCTCGCGAGACATTTGCCTGCGAGCTACATCGCCGAAACCAAACGGCTGCATCAGCACTTTGCCGTAGTGCAAAGTGCCTGAAGAGCACAGCCGCTGCAACTATAATCTACGGACGAGCAGCTGCAGCCGTACGGGCTGTGTAACGCATTCCTTCTCGTGCAAGGAATGCATTTATTTAATTATTTATTTATTGTGTTGTCAGTCTGACATCACAATAAAAAAATAATTAAATAAATGCATTCCTTCACCACGAAGAAATACAATCCCATACGCCCGCATATGCACCATCCTGTGCGACCATATATTATATGCAGCGTTTACTTTGTTCTGCTGAGCACACTACGCACTTTGCAACGGGCAAATTGGTCTGCTTCCGATGACCAGAATCAGGTATTTGCTCAGGCTCACGCGAATCGCTTTATTTAATAATAATATTTTTAATGATATAGGTTGGTTTTGGGGTTTTATATTGGGTTTTTTGTGTTTTAAAGAATATCTTGATTATAGTTAATAGAGGTTCATGCTGAATTATTAATGAAGTTTTAAGTGAAGAAGGATGGTATATTTATTATAAAAGGATTATATAATAATATCTTTATATATTATATATATTTTCCATCTTTTATTATTTTTATTGTATTTTTTATTATTTTCTAGCTTTAATTTATTTATATATTTTAGTTTCAGAGTTTTTTTTGTTTTTATTATATTTATTTTTTTTTATTTTAGATTTTTTTTTATCTATATTATTTTCTGGATCAATATATATTGAGTTTTTTTTCTATATCATCCATATACCTTTCATATAGCATCAAGAAGATTTTCTTTTTCCTCAAGACATTTTATTTTGATTTTATTTGATTTCATTTGTTTGTGATAAATTTGATTGTATTTTGATTCAGTGGTAGATTTTTGTAGATGTTTTAAGGTTTCTAATTTTTTTTTTTTTTTTTTTAAAACTATTTTTTTCTTTTTTTAGTTTTTCTTTTTTTTTTCTTTTTTTTTTTTTTATACCAAATTATTTTTTTTTTTTTTCTTTTAGAGACAAAAGTTTTTATCGTGAGTTTTATTTTTTTTTATGTATGTACTATTTATTTTATTATTTATGTTTTTAATTAAAGAAGTTATGTAATATTAATATTTTTAACTCTTTAAACATCATTATATTTGAAGAGAACTAATTTGTTAAATTTATCAAGGGTTGAAACTTGAATTTTTGAATATATATGGGAAGATTTGATGATGAATGAATGGTATCAATAAAAGATTCTAAATTTTTTATTGGAGTGAATGAGAAATGAAAATAAGAGTAGTGAATAGTAAAATGATTCTATTGTAATTTTAATAATTCTTATCTGTATTAAAATTGGGATAATTAATTTCTGTCTATTTAAATTTACTTATCTACAAGATGAGATATTATTCATATGTTGTGATAGTTTTTTTTATTTGTAGTTTCAGAAATATCAAATATACAGTTAAAATCTCCTCCTAAAATTAAGTTGCCTTTATAATTATTGGAAATGAAATCCAAGTTTTTTTTAACAATTCCTGTTCCAATGCCTGGGAACCAGTATAGCTTGGCTAGAGTCCATATTCTGTTATTACATTTATCTATAACTGATGCCATAAGGCCTTCTTTATTTTCATACTTATAAATGATTTCTGGGTTAATCAAATTTGTTTTCCACAAAATTGTTACCCCTTTTGTTTTTGTCTTATAAGTGGATTGTGCCAGTATCATATATCCCTTAGGATTCCATTTGTAATTGTCATTTGTTGTGAAATGAGTTTCTTGAAGGAAGACGATTAGTGCTTTGTTTAGTTTTAAATATTTCAGTAGATTTGATCTCTTGCTAGGATTGTTTAACCTATTGGTATTTAAAAATAATAAAGTTAAATCCATCTTAGGTTATTTAGACTATGTATTTTTTGTTTTATTGTGATTATTAAACATTTTCCTCTAATAACTATAAAGTATATGTTTGAGCTTTTAAAGGAAACTATCAATTTTATACTTTGAGTGTTTTTCAATAAAGTAATGTTTTGGTCAGGCATACCAAACATGTTTTTGTGAAATAACAAATTTAAATTAATAAATTTTAACAAAACTAAGATCCACACTAGCCATGGAATGAAAATCATTCCTAATCTAATGGATAAATCTAAGTCAATCAGATTACCACTCATATCTTGACAATCCAGAACATCTGAGCTCCATAAATTGAATTATCATATGGAGAATATTTGTAATAGGAATAAGCAATGTTTATATTATTTTTAAGAGATATAGTACTATTGTAGATTAGACAGAATTCTAATACAATATTTTTACATTTTTACATTTGTTAACCGGGCTAGTCCAACTGGATACATGTCCATTTTCAGTGGAGGCCCGAGGAGAAAAGCTCCGAGTTTTCAAAACATTTAATGTTACAAGTAATTTAAAAATTACAATACAAAAATGTATAGCAAAATGTTACAAGAACAAGATTTGTTCATAGTAAAAAAAATGATTTCACAATTTTTTCCCACAAGAAAGCAATAAGTAAGTAAATCAAGAAAAGATGGGGATATAAGGTTACTAAGGACATCTACAGGATAAGACAGGAATTGGAAAACAGGATTGGTGGTTAGATGGGATGAGTAGAGCTGGACAGAGTAGAATGGTCAGAGAGAAATTATGATATAAGGATAAACTTTAAGAGAGAAAAAATTGAGGGAGACATGGTAGAGCAGAGGAGAAGGAAATGAAAAAGCAGATTAATCAGGGTTATTGCAAGAGCATAACCAGTGGTTGGAGAGGAAATGTTTAAGGTTAGTTTTGAATAATGGGAGAGATAAAAGAGCTGTTAGGTCATTTGGTAGGAGGTTCCATATTTTACCAACAAAGTTAGAGAAAAGAGAGTCTCCTGCAGAATTTTTAGATAAAGAAGTTTGCATCTGCATTTTTTTAGTTGAGCATAACTTTTTCAGGTTATGGTATGGTGTTATGAGGGGCGAGTTGGGGTATTGTTAGGTTGATAAAGGACTTTATGGGCAATAATAAGTTGGTTAAATTGTAGTAGTTGAGGTAATTCAAGCCAGCCTAGTTGTTTTAGGTTTTGACAGTGATGAGTCCTAAGGTGAGTTAGTGGCAAATCTGGCAATGCTATTATAAGATTTAGCTAGTTTGTTATGATTATATTGGGACAGGTTAGTATGGATGGGGGAGGCATATAATAGGGTAGAGAGTAAGTGAGTTCTTGCTATTGTAGATCTGGCTAGTGGTGATAGAAATTGTTTAATTCTATATAGAGATCCGAGTTTTTTGTTGGTAGATTTTATTATAGTGTTAATGTGAGTGTTAAATTTAAGTTGATTATCTATTGTGATTCCTAGGAGTTTGGTGGTGGTGTCAGGAGAAATTATAGTACCATTGTTGGATTGAAGTGTAAAATGAAGAGGGGGAGATGTGTGTGAGGGGGTAAACAGCAATAATTTGTTTTTTTTTGGGTTGAGGAGAAGACAATGGTTAGAGAACCATTTTTCTATTGTGGTGAAGGATTTTTGTGTGAGAGAATGTAGGTCAGTTTGGGATTTTGCTGAGCAAATAATTGTAGAGTCGTCGGCGTATTGAATGCAGGTAGAGAAGGGGATAGAGAGATGAAGGTCATTGATGAAAATGGAGAATAACAGTGGGCCTAAGATAGAGCCCTGTGGGACACCTAGGGAAGTGGGTAGAAGTTCAGAAAGATGATTCTGCCAGAGAACTGCTTGTTTACTTTTATCCAGGTAGGATGTGAACCAGTACAAGGCGGGTTTATCAAGTGATAGGGACTTTAGAAGGTGGAGTAGAAGTTTATGGTTGACCATATCAAAGGCTTTAGAAATATCTACAAAGAGTGCTGATGACAGGAAATTATTGTTTAGATTTGTGTTGATACAGTTGGTAAAAGAAAGTAGGGCTGTGGTAGTACTGTGGTAAGGACGAAAGCCATGTTGACAGTCCGCTAAGAGATTGTGGTGGAGTAGGTGGGTAATTAATTGTTTGTGGATACATTTCTCCATTATTTTAGCAAGAGGAGACAGAAGAGCTATGGGACGGTAGTTTGAGTATTCAGTAGAGTCGCCACCTTTGTGAAGGGGAATAATATGTGAGATTTTCCAGATTGATGGAATAGTGCATTCCTTAATAGTTCTGTTAATCAATATAGAGATTGGGTAGGCAATGGCTGAGGCTCCTAGTTGTAGGAATTCCCCTGGTAATTTGTCAGCTGAGGGGGTAGAAGGTTTAAGTTTTTGCAGTAAGGAGGAGATGAAGGAGGTGGGTATTTGTTCTAGGTGGAAAGGAGGGGGGGTGGGGCTTGTAGCGGACAGGTTGGCAGTGTCAGGATATTGTTGATTTGCTAAGTTTTGTACAGCTGTGGTAAAGAAGGTATTAAACGCATTTGCTGTTTTTGTAGGGTCATCAGAGTTGCTGCCAAGTGGAGTTGGTGTTACTACTTTACCTGGGGATATTAGTCTGTTAATAGAGGTCCAGAACTTCTGTGGTTTTTGGAGGGAAGATTGTTGAAGTTGGATATAAAAGTTTTTTTTGTCCTGTATTATTGCTTTTTTAGTCATATTTCATTGTTGTCTAAAATTTTGCTGATCAGTTATGAGTTTAGTGGTACGCCATTTGGTCCAGGATTTGTTCCTGGAAAGGATTAGCTTTTTGGTCTCACTTGTGAGCCATACTGCTGGTTTGTTTTTCACTCTTATGGTACGAATTGGGGCATGATGATCTAGGATTGTTAGGAAAGTCTTATTGAAGTAGGATACTGCTTCATTTATTGGAAGGGACTTAAGGGGTTCCCATTTGCAGTGTTTAAGTTTGGTTAGGAACATTTTCTAGTCAAAGTGTTTTTTACTGCGTATAGTTATAACAGGGGGAGAAATGTGAACGTTTGTTTTGTGTCTTATTATATATATTAGAGAGTGATCACTAAGGTCATCTGGTAGGGTTCCTGTTGTATAGTTTTGTTTTGGACCATTTGTTAATATCCAGTCCAGAATGCTTTCATTGTTATTGGATTTGTTTATTCTAGTTGTGGAATTAATGAGTTGTGAGAAACCATTCAAAATGATCAGAGAGGATGGGTTGTTATTGTTACATAAATTCCAGTCGGTGTTAACATCTCCTAGTAGTATTGTTTCTTGTGGATAATTTAGAGAAAGGCAACTTAATAGGTCTTCTAGTTTATCTTGATTGTTACCTGGTGGGAAATATGTACAGATGATGTTAACTGATTTTTGGTTGTTTAGTTGTAGTTTTGAAATAATTATTTCTGTAGTGTCATCAGAATGTGGTTTGTGGCTTATTTTACTGATTTGTAACCCTGCCTTGTAGAGAATAGCAACCCCTCAACCTTTTTTTTTGATGCGGTCTTTGCGAATAATATTGTAACCTGGGGGAATAATTTCTGTATCTTTTATTGTTGGTTTAAGCCACGTTTCGGTTAAACAAAGGATGTCAAAGCGGTGGACATCTAGGAGAGCATGTACTTGAGTAATTTTGTTGCAGATGCTACGTATATTGAGATGGGCAATTTTTAGTGTTTTTGAGGATTGAGCTGATAGTAAAGGGATAGAATTAGATTCAATACTATTAGAGAAGGATGAGTGAAACATTGGGCCTGGGTTTGGATGAATGTCTCCATCCTTAAGGGAGTGGATCAAAGTGAAGTTATGATACTGGCTTAGTTTAGGATTAAGGTCATATAATTTTCGAGTGTTAGGAATTGAGTGTTCTATATGAAAAAGTCGGTGATATTTGGCTTGGATGTAGCTATGGTTATATGTGGAATTATTAAAGTTTGTGCATGAAACAGGAAGTGATGTAGTAGTGTGTTTGGATGGTATGAGAAGAGTTTTGAGAAGGGGTTGTTCATAGGAGGTAAGGAAATAGATAGTGATGAGAGAAGTGAACAATGACATTAGTAGTAGACAGAGGTGTAGGTTAGGCATGTTGAGAGAGGAGGGAAAAAAAGTTATAGGTAGAGAGATGAGGAAAGGACTGCTTTAGGTGAGAAAGGCTATAGATGATAGGGGAAGGCTTGTACCTAGTAGGTTAAGGATAATTAGTAAAGGGTGAGGTTAGTGAATGATGGAGTAGTAAGTATATGTAGTATGAGGAGGAGAAGGATTAGCTATTGTGAGAAAAGGTTAGAGATAAATAAGGGGAGATGTAAAGCTAGTGGGTGTGGAGGTATAAATGTAGGGTGTGGCTAGAAAGAGGTGAGTGGTTGGTTGGGAAAGAATTGAGGAGTGGAGGGGGTGTGGTTAAGAGAGTATATAGGTAGACACCCTGGGGGCGGGTGGGAATTGGGGCAGGGTAGGGGAGCGGAGTGGGCCCGAGGCTTAACGGAGCGGGAAGACACAAGAGAGTGGAGTTCAGCAGGAAACAATCAGAGCAAGGGAAGAACTAACAGGTAAGTCAGTAGGTTAGAGAAGGTGTATTAGATAGTCAGCTAGTGTATAGAAAAAAAGTGAGTAGAAAAGCTAGAGTCAGCAGAATCGAGGTAAGGTAAGAGAGGCTAGGCTAAAATGCAGTTCTGGAAAAAAGTTTCAGTTAAAGGACAGATAGGAAAGGTTTAGGGGGCAGAAGATAAGCATAAGAGTGGGAAGAGAAAAGTAGCAGCAGGAAAAAGAATAAGGGTGCCACCTAGTGTCTACTTATAAAAAATGTTTACTTATAAAAGCAATTAATATTTACATGAAAGATTGACGACAAGCAATTCAATCATAGTAAAGTAGGATGTATCATATATAAAACCTTAGTAAAAGATTATAGCACACAGTAATGTAACATATTCACCCTTATTGCTGCCATCTTTAAAACCTTATTACTTACTATAAATAGATGATCATATTTATACCTAATGTTTATAATACAATGTATTTACTAGATATATCACCAGTTATATTTCATTGTTTGCCAGCATTTAAGTAATCACTTTGTTCGTTGTTAACTTACTTAAAGCATCAAGTTTGTTTTATGTGGACATTGATGAAAGTTACTGCATTTTAATTATCAGTAAATCCCTCTTCCCCCATTTCCTACATATAAGGATTTTCATATCTGTCATTTCTTATTATAAAATGAGTGAAATTATAGGTTAAAAACAACAAATTCACTTATTGTGATTAATGATTACAAGTTCCCTTTCCATATTCATAAATTGCCATTTATGGCATATACTGAAAGTGTTTAGATTTAAATGGCAGCATTCTATTTTGTATAGTCAGCAAAGTTTAAACTGAGTGATTATTGTCAATTTAATACTATTTGTTCAGAATGTGATTGTTATATTCTGTGAAATTCCTAGTTCAAGCTTTTGTTGTTTTCCTTGAACAACTTTGTCAGTTTGATGTCATGTATAAAACATTAGTTACCTTGTTAACTGCTTAAGCATTATGTATGGTCAAGATGGATTACAAAACCACAATTCAAGTTAAAGCAATTATATGACTTGTTATGTACATTTACTTATAGGTTCATAGGTTCATAGGTTTATACTAGGCTATCTGCCCTAAGGCATTTATATAAGCCTACAAATGTTATTGTGACTGCCCCACCCCTATAAAAAAAAAAATGCCTATTAGTTTGTTGCCTCTGTCCAGCCAGCCAGCACCCATACCCCGGGTAAACCCCGGGTAAACCTATCCACAGGTCTAGATTTTGAACAACAGAGCCAGGTGCTTGGCCTCTCACATGGACAGGATTTTATTCCACATAGGGGAGTCCTGAGTGATAAATCTATCCTCCAGCATGTCCCCTATATATCCGCAAAGGTTATCCGAAGCGACATCAGTGTCCTTGCCACTGGTGGATTTTTTAGGAGTATGTGCATTAATTCCATTTGACATGGCCTTGTATGTCAGGCACATGTCACCTGTCAGTCACCGAAGTACATTGAGTAGACGTGGAGTTTCTTCACCGAGTGCATATGGCAGACCACACTTGATTTATTTTTGAGTGAGGATTTTTTCTGTTTTCAACTTTGCTGCAGCAATTTCTGGTGAGATATCCCGAATGGGCATTGTATCATTCACAGGGTAAGTGATGTGGAGTACCTTCTGACCCCAGTGTGAAAGGCCACCTATAACCTCACTATCAGTGGGCAATGTTTCCCTTATCTCATCAATGGCCAATGTATGTTTCCACTTAAAAGACACTAAAAACGCAGCACCAGGTGTCAAAAGAAACTGCTCCTGTCAACCTGGGCTTATGTCGTTGCACTTAGTATGGTGTGCTTAGTGGATTGCCATAGCCCAAGGGTATGACTATTTTTTTTTACTATAATCTCAGCTATACATTTTGTGTAATGCTCAGGGTTTCAGTGCAGCCATTCTTGGTGGACCCTCTGTCCGATGCATCTGACCATGCACGCGCCCCTATGGCAATCTCCTGCAAACATTGTGGCTTTCAGTCTCAAAGTTGTTTTAAAAGAATTGTCCCATGTTGGCCTGTACTTCTGAATACTTGTGACAGATGCTGTGAAAGCACTGACCGAGCAGTGTGGGACACCACTTGTGCCCTCCACTCTACCTCTGTGGGTTCTGTCCTGCCAGCCCCTTTTCCAAAGCATGACATAGTTTGACAATACCCATGTTGGGTGGTATGTTGTTTTCTTCATAAGGGTGTGATTTTGCTGGCCAAGGTTTTTCCTCAAGGTATGGTGTGCTCTTTCACCTTCAGCCTTGGCATGTATGACTAGCAGCCCACTCAAGTGAAAAAGCAAGACTGATCTTGATAAAATGGCCTTAAGTGTCTAGTCTGTTGTCTCCAAGTCCCCTATATCTTTGTTTATGAGGCTGTCTTATCTCCCTCCATATTAGCTTTGGCAGGACTAGACTTGGCCTTGCTTTGTAACGTTTGTGGTCAGACCCCAGAGGCCAGACCTTAGAGTTGAGACAGCTTCACCCACGCCACCTGTGGGCACGTATCCTGTGGTAAGGCTGAGATTAAAACAGCCGCTTTTATGCGGTTTAATCCTCATTTAGTGAGTAGCTGACAGCCCCCTTGACCACCGTGTTTGGCGCGCGTGGTTTTAGTCATGAGAGAGCAGCTTTCACCTGCGCTACACAGATGTCCTTTGAACCGCTGGCTGAAGGGACTCTCCTTTAGGGGGAGAGGGAGCTGATTGCTGAACCTGTCAGCCTATATGTTGTTTATGGGAGTGGGGCATTTTGATTTTTGTGACATTTGGACTAATTCTGATATATCTGCGAGTTTCACCCAGGTTCCTAACATAGCTGAAAAAGGCCTTATGATTGTCCTTTTTTCTCTCACAAAATTTTTCTTATGAATTGGCCTTAGTTGATTTTATTTTTGCTAATATTTTTCTATCCATCATTTGCCCCTCTTTATTTTCATAGTGGATTTTTCTCCTGGCTTCGTAACTTCAGTTGTGCTGTCCTTGGGTTCCACATGGCTTGAGTCCACCAGACTGTGGGCTCTTCTTGGTTTTTTTTTTTTGCACTTTTATTGGGATTGCTCTGGATTTTGCAGAAGCTCGGGGCATTTAGAAGGGCCATGTGAGATCTTCCGCATTTAAGCCTCAGGGCCTTGAAGGACCACCTTTGTTTGGATGAAGTGTGTGTGTTGAGTAGTGTGAAATGGGCTTTAGAGTGGTTTTTGGCTATTGTGAAGCGTGGATTTCAGACTAGATTATACCCATGTGATGATCTCACCAATGGAGGGGAAAGGTTGTGGTTTGAAGCATCTCCGTGGAAATGTTTGATCTCATGTTTCGTCTTCCCTTTTTTGTGTATATTCTATCGGTTCATGGAATTTCCATTGCCCCTCAAGTGAAATTAATGAACCCAGGGACTGTTGAGTAATGTTCTTGTGGGGGTGACAGGTAGAATATTTCAATTGGGCGGTTGTCGTGATATATGAGCATGTCTCCAGTTTCTTCAGGAAGGCTGTGGGTGTCTTCAGGAAGGAGTTGGGCTTCCTGAGTTGGATCTTATGTAGAGCAGTTTTTACAATTTGTAGTTGCACTGATGTTATTGTTAGTTGCACAATTTTGTTGTAGCTTCATGGGGAGAGCTGGGTCCGAGGTGTGAGCATTCTCCAGGGAATACACGGACCTCAGGTCGTGGGAGGGTCGGGCTTTGGGGCCGGATATTTGAGGATATGAGGTAAAAACCTAATAGTGCACCAACCTCAGTGTTCCGTGAGCCAGGTGTCGTGCTTACTCTCTGTTTCTCCTTGTTCTCAGCCTGAGAAGGGTTTCAGTGCATTACCATGTTGAGATTTATGCAGCTGTATGTTTTGTTTCTATCTTGGTTTTTTTCCTCTTTAGAGGTTTCAGGGGAGCATGTGGCCCTTTGGTTCTGAGGTGAGGAGCACTATGTCCCCACAGAGCCTTAGAGGCCCTCCGTTTAGGTAGCAGCCCATCAAGCAGCCCTTGCATAGAGCTGTTTGTGTCAGGCATGTGAACCAAGGGACACTGACATGAGATCCAATGATACCAGTGTATAATCCTTCCCATATTGCTGATCTTGTGGTCTTATTGTGCAATCATGCTCAGGCGAAGCCAAATACTGCCTAGGTTATCATCATGTCAGCTCCAGAGGGCATTCATGAAGAGCTGGATATGTCTCTTTCAGGTAGTCCAGGGAGTGATAAGCTTGGTCGCTTCACCCAGCATCATCCCTGTCCTTGTTCATTTGTGTGCTTGCCAGGTCGCTCCGAGTGCTTGTGCAGCCACTATGCAAATGTTTGTACTGCAGCTTGGTAAGTGGTCGTGAGGTTGGTTGGCGTGAGTTCACGCTCAGTGGTTCTTGTGAGTGGAGTCACTCTGTGTACTTGGTGTTTGCTGTGTTGTGAAGTCTTTAAGGGTTTAACAGTAACTTGGTTTCAATGTTTGGTATGTTTTGTGTGTCTGTTTTGAGGGTGTCTTGAGGTAGTGATTGGTTTGTGTGCTGCTTGGGAGTGTGTCTTTGGTTTCTCGTCCATTGGACCTGAGCCTTGGCTTGCCCTGCTGTTGTTATTTGTAGACCAGGGTGGAGTGTTAGTACTATGTGTGGCTGGTTGTGTGATGTGTAGGAGTTGTCAGTCTCTTCCTGTCTGGTCTATAGACCCCTGAGTTTTATGCCCAGTCAGCCTCCAGTGGTTGTAAAGGGCTGAGGAGTTGAGACATTTGTGTCAGTTCGAGTAGGAGAGGGTTGTCTCAGCCCAGGTTGTTAAAACCAGATTGAGGGTGCTCCCAGATTGAGATTTTGGAGCGAGTGACTCCCAAGGAAGAAGGAGCACATGCTGCAATAATAATGGAAAAGGTGGGTTGGAAAACTAAAGCCAGTGAACAGTGCTATTGAAGTGGCTTAAAGTTTAGGTTTAAAGAATGCAAAGTGGGACTGGCCTGTTAACTCAAACTGAGTGCAAATACATGCAATGATCTAAATGGGAAATAAGAAATAAACAAACAACAGCGGGAACATGGAAATAAGTACAGTAAGCAATGCAGAGTTCGAACATCCAGCATTTAAAAGTAGAAAAGGAAACAGTAAACAAGAAGCCAATGCAGAAATAACATGCATGCAAAACAAGCCTAACATCTCTAAAAGGCGAAGAAGTACTCTTCTCAGTGTCTATGCTACCAAAAGTGACCCATTTAAAACCAATAACAGAGATGTCAGCTCTTTCCTAAACTAAGAACCTTAACCACAAAAATTCCCAGCTCAGAAGGGCAGAGTCCAAGCTTAGTCTCCCAAAAGAGACCTTCCCAAGCGAAACCTTCTCAATGTCTGCCAATGTTCCTAAGCCCAAAACCCTAAGTAAGAACTAATACACTTGGACATCCCAAGCCAAACTACCTAATATGAAAAAAAGGACACCAGCTAAGGTCCGAGTCTTAAAGAATTACACAACGAAATAGCTGTACAAAAACTGAAAGTGAGTAATAGAAAAATAAAGTCTACTTGCCACAAGTGCTGTGAGATCTATTGTAAGATTTGGCAAGTAAAGCCCACTACTGAAAAAGCGAATGAGAAAATCATTATGCTTCCCCTTAATGTTCAATATAGCGTATGTCATTTATGACAAGTTAAAAGAATAGTGTTATTATACACAAGCCCATGTTATTAAACTGTCTATTGTCAATTTAATACTATTTGTACAGAACATGATTGTTACATTCTGTGACATTTCAAGTTCAGGTTTCTATTGTTTCTCTTGAACAACTTTATCAGTTTGATGTCATGCATAACATTAGTTACCTTGGCAACTGCTTATGTATTATATATGGTCAAGATGGGTTACAAAAACTACAATTCAAGTTAAAGTAACTGCCTGACTTGTTATGCATATTTACTTATATAAAAAAATCATCATGCTTCCCCTTGATGTTCAGTGTAGTGTATGTCATTTGTGACAAGTTAAGATGGTAATGTTATTATACACAAGCCCGTGTTATTAAATCCTGTCTTTAATATCTAAATTCAGCAGACTGCTTCATCTTATATGACGATTATATATTTTATGTCTAGATTTACTAAAATCATAAATTACATAACTATTGTTTGTGCGCTTTTTTTTTTGGCTGTTGCTTAGTTATTTGAGAGACCACAAGCTGTAATGCTTATTCTTATTATTAGCTCCTTCCAATCATGTTTATACAGTCCATAGACTTTAAATTATGAGACCCTTCTAGTTTCTTATTTGTTATAAGTATATTTCCATCCTTACATACACGCATATTAGTACCTCAAGCACGGGCAACAATGCCCATCCAGTTTTGCCAGAATACCATTCACTAGTTCATGTGGTGTGTTTCCAGGCTGTTCTTAAAATATCTAAACCAATATTTGTCCTGTTCCATTTTACCAGCCTGTTCCATGCAATGGCCACTCTGCCAGTGAGCCACTCAACACACCTACCATTCCCACAGATATTTTACATGAAGGAAATCTGATAACTCTCCATCACTTCTCAGCAACCCCAAACACCCCTACATATCCCCATATGCCGAATATATCAGAGAAGCTCACCTCCCAGACCACTGCAAAGGGTACTGCACAAGACCAAGTGCTCTTAGTCTTTCACAATAAGTCAGACTTCCACTCTTATGTAAGTCCTTAATGTGTTTGGACTAAAATACATTTTAAATATAAAATTGCACTTATTATTATTTATTTTTTTGTCAAGAATCAACTTAATGAGCTAAACAAAGTGTTGGGAGACCATCAATATGTATACATGTGGTTTAAAACAGCCTTTGTATTATACATATTTTTTTAAAAACCAAAAACTTCATTGCCGAGAATCATCTCGTAGGGTCTACAGAGCCATTAAGCATTACCGTCACTCTGTTTCCATTACCATAGCAACCTAAGAGCGACTGTTTTTGTTAGTGTGTCTGTGTACTGCAAACCAGAGGCTTGTGATGCACCTGAAGCAAAGCTTCACTTCACTGCACCTTCAAGCCTAAATTCCCTCCCTTTCAGTGAGGCAGGAACCAGGAAAAGAATGGAGAGCAAACAGATAAAAAAAAAAAACTCTCAACAAGCCGCCACAAGAAGAGATAACACATTCTTCCAGCCTTCCCTCCTCTCACTCAGCAGATGTATAAACAAACTATTCTCTACCAATATATCCTAAATCACAGTTTTATCCACCCCCTTCCCCTGGATCCAGGCTAAAACACTAAATGTCTTTTCTTAATATACAAGCATCAGTAAACTTCTATGACAAGCCCCAACCCACAGCTTCCCAGAGATGAAAACGGCAACACAGAACAGCTGCCAGACACAGCTGCAGCCACACACACCATGTCAGACTTAATCAAACAGCACTCAAAGCTATGATACCTGCCATACTTGATACTAACTATGTTTAGACAGAATAATAATGACGTTTGTACTAGATGCCAGACACAGCTGCATGCATGCACACCATATCAGGATTGATCAAACAGCACTCAAAGCTGTGATACCTGCCATAATTGATATTAAGTATATTTAGACAGTATAATGACATTTGTACTAAGAGCTTGCTACTATTATATAACAAGATATACATGACATTTCTAAATCATACTTTAACTGAAGAAGGCGTTAGTCTCCATGACAGCATTTTTTTTTCAAAACACTCTTTCTAGCATCTGTCCAAGGATTTGTTTCTTTTATTCTTTTAAGAGTAGGGGCCATCCATTCCATTTCTTTTGGGATAGACACTATGTTGTTGTTTTTGCTGAATATAGTAGCTTCTTCTAAGTCATTAAAGGTTCTCATCTCATTGGCAAAAGTATTTTTATCTTGGCTGGAAAGGCCAGCTGTGCTTTAATGTTGTTTTGTTTCAACAGTTTTATTATTGGCCAGACTTTTTTCCTTTGTTCTAGTATTCTGGAAGAATAATCATTGTCAGACCTATCAGGCTTTGATTGTATTTTAAGGGTGATTTTCTCCAAGCAGATTTTAATATTAGTTCCTTGTCCGGAAATTAAAGAAATTTTATAACTATGGATCTAGGTGGAGTATTTGTTGAGTTAGAAGCAAGTTTCCTCAGTGCTCTATGCACCCTTTCAATTCCAAATGAAAGTCCCTCTTTCAAGTCTAAAAAATTCAGGAATCCAGGTTAAGAATGAAATAATGTCTTCCCCTTCGGTGTTTTCAGGGAGACCAAAGATCCTTATGTTGTTTCTCCTTTCCCTGTTTTCTAAGTCATCTATTTTGTTAAGCAGCCATGCATTCTGTTTAAGTAGAAATTGTTTTTGGAATTCTTCCCCTTTGAGTCTCCCTTCAATGTCATTTAGAGAAGTCTCTATATTTGTTATTTTTGTATGGTGTTGCTGTAGTAATTCCTGAAGAGTATGTCTGTTTTTTGAGAATTTAATTTGAGGGTTTTTAAGTCATTTTTAAAGCCATCCATCTTCAAAGATAGTTCATGTAATGTAGATGTCATCAACTGCAGTTCTTTTTTCAAAGTAGCATCTGGATGAGAATTCCTTGAGTTGTTCATATTCAGTGACTCAATATATCTCCAAGTTACTTGACAGGAACATTTTTGTATATCTCCACCAAAATTGATATTTATGTAGTTTAATAATTTATCTATAGATTTCTGATATTTTAAACTTGAAAATTATAAAAAAATCGTATATTATTATACTAGTTTATGGAGGTGTCAAAATTCACTGCTCTCAGTTGGTCATCTAGGCTCCACCCCTAGGTTAGGAAATCTTATACCACCATCCTTCCCTTTATGTTATATGGTGATCAAAATGTTTTATAGGTTTCTTGAGGTACCATAAGGACTGCATATAAATGTCATAATGCATTCCTATACAAATCACGTTTTTAGTAACAATGTTTTCTGGATTCATGCAGATGTTTCAAATCATATCCCATCATCCTTCCTTTCTCTTACTATCAGGGTTGAGTTTTGAAGCACCTGCAATGTAAAGAATGTCTGCTGAAGATTATGTGCTTCAATTATCACCTGTGTCTGAGAATGCAATGCAGTTGATGATCATTATCAGTTTGATAAATGTGAATGTCAGAAAGAAATGGCAGAAAAATTTAGTGTCAGCAATGTAATCCCACAGAGGCTTTTTATTTACTGGTTTTATTTTATGCATTTTGGGGAACATGAAAAAATTCAGGCTGCCCAAAGGCTTTTTGGTTTTTGTTTCATTTCGTTTCATTTTTCTTTTTAATTTTTTCGTTTTGTGTGTTTTCTGGTTGATATTTTTTCGTTTTTTTTTGTTTTGTGTGGTTTCTGGTTGCATTTTTGGGAATATTTCTGATATAGAATGTCAGTATGTATGAGTGTGTGTGTGTGTGTGTGGGGGGGGAGGTTGCAATATCATATTTTACATCTACTGTTGAAGATGCCAGTGTCTTATCCAGGAGATTACATATACATTAAAGGTAATGCTTATAATTTTACTTTATTGACTAGGCTCCAAGAGGTTCATTTTCCTATGATTAACTTTGTAAAAGAAAATGGCAAGCTAATTATGTGTTCTTTTATTTTGGTGGAATACACAAAATGCAGAATAGGGGAATATGGCAATGTGTTCTATTACATCTAATGGCAACAGTTTCACTTTATGAACTAGGTACTTTTGTTGCATTTATTTATTTATTTTTATTTTGCTTTCATTTACCAGGCATGGCTGATTTAGTTATAGAAACAATATTTTTCCATATTTCTATGAACAACTCTGCTATGAAACATATCATGTTGAGTAAGGCCTCACTTTTTAGAATGGCATCACTACTTAACAGGTAAATACTGTAACTTTATTCTTCATGCATATACAGCTATGACAGTTTGTTTACGATAGGTTATGAAAATTATGATTTGTTTCATATTTTGGTGAACAGTTTTGGTAGAAAGTACGTAAATATGCTGAGTAAGACCTCATTTTGAAGATGGCATCAATACGTACAACCTGGTCAAAGAACTACAGCTGTATGCTGCATACATATACAGTTAACAGTTTGTTTATGACTAAGGTTATGAAAATTATGATGTTTTTTATATTTAGGTTAATTACTCTATTAGGAAATATGGGCGGCCATGGTGGTGCAGTGGTTAGCATTGCCACCTCACAGCAAGAGGTTCTCCGGTTCGATCCTCGGCTGGGGTGCCTTCTGTGCGGAGTCTGCATGTCCTCCCTGTGGTCACGTGGGTTTCCTCCGGGTGCTCCGGTTTCCTCCCACATCCCAAAGACATGCTGCAGGTGGATTGGACACTCTAAATTGGCCCTAGGTGTGCGTGTGAGTGTGCCTTCTGTGGAAGGTTGGGCGCCGGGCTGGCAACTCGACACCGTAAAACTCCACTGCCATTCAATGTGCGGACAAGGTGATCCGCTGTGGCGACCTCTAACCGGGAAAAGCCGAAAGAAGAAGAAGAAGAAGACTCTATTAGGAAATATGGCAAGATGATTAAGTAAGGTATCATTTTGAAGCTGCTACCAAAATGTACAGCTTCATGTAATGGCATGAAATGTGAATACCACAAATAGACAAATATCACAGTTTGTTTATTTGTATTATCAAAATTAATATTTGTCTCATTTCTGTCAATATATGTGCAAGAAAGTAACACATGAGTTAAGTCTAATATTGACAGTAAAATAGACACAGACCAAGTTCTACAAAAAAAATCCTGCTAATTCAAAACAGTGGCAGAAATCTAATACTTAGCTTATCTGTCACATCATGGAAATTATGATATTTCTCATTATTATGCCTGTATCTTTGCAATAGGCATGGGGACAAAACAAGTGAAGGATCATTTCAAAGCTGGCATCGATCCTCAGAACATATACACTGATATATAACCTCTATTGGTTACAGGTGATGAGATATTATACTTTAATTGCAAGATTATGAGAAATATGATATTTATCATACTTCTGGGATTACCTCAGTAATGGAGCGTAACACACATACTGGTTAAGGTTTCACTTTAAAACTGACATTCACAGAAACAAACCAATTACAAATTGTATAGGTCTGCTTTGTATGTTTACTGAGATATAGTGATTTGTTTTATCATATATGCAAAATATATGCTTCCTTTTCCTTGACAAATATTAAATCATGAGTTAGATATACACTATCACCATTTATACTGTTGCAAATATATGTGTGTGCTGAAGAACTTTTACAGTTACATTTTTAGTCCAGCTGTTATGGTTAAAGAGACATGAACACTGATTTTCTAAAAGGTATTAGAAATGGATTTTCTGAAAATGAACTCAGGCTACACTACTGTTCTTATGGTGGAAGTAAGCAAACAACATTCCTAAGCTGCTCCAGGGTGAATGCATTAAACTGCAACAGAAGTGCTGGAATTTATGGTTAAATAGCAACTATGTGAAGGGTGCAGGTAATTCAAAAGGAACCAAGTGCCCCTTTTCAGGGGCAGCCCAGGAGCATGTCTGGTGAAGTGAATTGGTCAGAGTATATAGTATATAAATGAAGGCTGAGGGGATAAAACCCTTCACTACAAGAAGCCCCTCATTAACAGCTTATAGTCATAGCCATCTGCATTAAGTATCACACAACCTACTGTAACTCAACACAGTAGATTTCACCACATCTGTCTGCAAAAAAATAAAGTAAATTAAAAATGTATTCAGAGTTAAAATATTAACATTAAGCTCATAGGCTTCATGCCATCCAGTTAGCTCACAGCCAATAGCTAGCAAATAGTTATCAGTCAATAAAACAAGGAAAACAAGGATAATATCCAAAGAAAATGGCTCATATGATGATGTTCCTGTTTATTACAATAAGTTTATTTCCTTACACAAGAAACCAAGTATTTAAACACACACACACACACACACACACACACACACACACACACACACACACACACACACACACACACACACACATCTGTTATAGCCCCTTATAGGAACATAGGTTCATATGTGTATACTAGATTAATGACCACCGTGGCCTTTATAAGCCTAGCCATGCAACTGAAATGCATACTACAAATGATTTTACTTTTGAGATTATTTAAAGAGGTATACATTACTTAGAGCATGATTTAATGGCTGCCTGTGTCCTTCAGAGTCAATGGTGTCAAACCAGAGGTGAATTTCCAATTTCACATCCACTGGTCTAGTTTATACTTGAATAGGGTTAGAAAAGGGATTTGCTTCATGTGGATGTCAGACAATGGAGATTTTCTGAGATACATGCCTTTACCTCAAACATGAGCTAGTTAAGTCACAAGCAATGTTTAAATCCTTAGATCTAATAGTTCTGGTGCTGTTCATTCTGTGGTTATACAAAAAGTCCATCAGAGCGGGATCCAAAGATGTCTTGTATGCAAGGCATAAATTATTCTTCAGCGGTTTGTAGGAAACAAAGTACTGAGTTATGGCCCTG
Organism: Protopterus annectens; assembly: GCF_019279795.1. NCBI lineage: Eukaryota > Metazoa > Chordata > Ceratodontiformes > Protopteridae > Protopterus > Protopterus annectens. The sequence goes on along the minus strand of NC_056726.1, from coordinate 283,543,918 downwards.
AGGTAATCTGCATATGACATTCTGCTTATGCCCTGTACTTTGTGGATATTCCAGTTGTTGCATGTGCCTGATCAGATACATAACAAAAGGGTGTTATACTCAATGATAGACATGATGAGGAGTGAGTACAGTGGCACAATGACTTCCCTGGACCTAGATGATGAGGAGTGAGTACAGTGGCACAATGACTTCCCTGGACCTAGATGATGAGGAGTGAGTACAGTGGCACAATGACTTCCCTGGACCTAGATTATGAGGAGTGAGTACAGTGGCACAATGACTTCCCTGGACCTAGATGATGAGGAGTGAGTACAGTGGCACAATGACTTCCCTGAACCTAGATGATGAGGAGTGAGTACAGTGGCACAATGACTTCCCTGGACCTAGCTGTTATGCCCTTATTTACATGTTCAATGATATTGAAGGATTTTCTTACTACCTTAGATGCTTGTTGATCAAAAGCTAGCTTACTATCTATTTGAATCCCCAAATCCCCGACGACTGTCTACTTTTAGGGGTGATTTATTGATGAGGTAGTTTCCCTGGGTGACTGACTTCCCAAACAATAACATTTTACATCTCTTGGCATTGGGTTTTAAGCCAAGGCTTTGGCACCAGTAATTTGTCTTTGTTAGACCTTTATGTAAGATGTTAGCATCTTTGAAGGGGCGAGGTTCCATTATTTTTCCTAGCTTGCAATCACCTGAAAATCTGGTAGGCCAGAGGCCCTTGACATTAGCCTTGACATCTGAAAAATAGATGCCAAAGAGGAGCAGATCCAGCAGAGTGTCCTGGGAGACTCCACCAGTGACTGACCTCTTTATGGAGGTGGTCTCTCCAATCTGAACTTCCTGCGTTCTGTCTGTGAGCCAGCTGGCTATCCAGTGTTACCTAGGGGTTTATGCTTAATTCTGTGAGTTTGTTTCCAATGCCAAGTATTTGATTGCATTAGCTAGGTCAAGGTGGACTGTATATGCCATTTTTGTCCTTATCCATTGCCTTTGTGACCTTCTCAAAAAGTCCACCAGGTTCAGTAAGTATGACCTGCCTTTGACAAACCAAATTGGATTGGGTCCAGTTTCTGAAAGTTTCCTATGTCATTGTTAATCATTTCCATAATAGTTCTTTACATAACTTTGCATATGAGACTAGTCAGACTAATGCATCTGTAGTTCCGTGGATCCACTGGCTGTCTACCCTTGTGCAGAGGTATGGCAGCTGCAGTCTTGTATTCATATGACATGAATCCTGTGTGGAGGCAATGATTGAATAGTAACTCCAGTAGCCCTGATTGGTCATATTTCAGGCTATTTAGGAGGCAGCCAAGGATACTATTGGAGTCCACCAAAGCTGTATTCGTAACCTTAGAGAATGCATGTAAGACCTACTACTTACTGATAGTTGGAGGGGTTATGATAGGTGGTATTTCCTGGGGTGGTGGTCTGGGGGTGACAGTGGTGTGATGATGAAGTTGAATTTGTCAGCAAGAAGATTTGTGATATATATCATTTCTGTGAATGTGGCAATATTTACCAACAGTTCAGCAAACTGCTGTGCGCTGCCTTTGAGATTTTAGACATAGATAAATATGACCTAATGGTTGCCCTTGGCATAGGATGCTATCTTTACCTCAAAATTTACTTTGTTGGACTTAATTAGTCCTTTTAGTTATATAGTCAGTTTGATATGAGAGGTTTTAATCTTTTTTTTGATGTTACACTCTGTAGCTTCATCAATGGCTTTTTCTTTTGCAGTACTATCTGTTAATTTTGGATTCCACCAATGTGTTTTTTTTTTTTAATTAGTTTTGGGCTTACTTCTATTAGGCACAGCAGCCTCAAAGCAAACATTGGCATGGTTGTACAGAGCTTCATTGAATAATTCTGCATAGGTTGCTGTGTTGTATGAGTTTGGAGGGGCTTAAAAATTTGGTAAGTAGGTAGTTTGCTTAAATGTAGCTTCAACTGTTATTGGGTTTGCTGGAATTACAGAACTGATTCTTATTTCAAAGTAGATTGATTTGTTGTCTAACCTTACCAGAGAAGACATGACATGGGGTTGCAGCATTTTCACATATTTGTGAGTACCAGGTCCAATATATTTGTATTTCTAGTAGGCATATACACTAAATTGCCCAAGGTGCTTGTGTTTACAAAGTCTAAGAATCTCTGCACCTGCAAATTTTGGTCTTGTAGGATTCCCAGTTTATAGATGAATTATTATAATCCCATATGACTGAACACCTCAGTAATCTGCTTGACATCAAAAGAATGAATAAATGCATAAATAATAGCCCAGACATTTTATCGCAGCTCACTGCTCTTAGAATCATACAGTGCAACCCCATTGCAATGTCCCTATGCCATTTCAACTTCTTAGCTCAAGAATCAGAGAGAAAGATGCAAAATTAGATTTTATTTCTCATATAACTAGAAAGTTGTTAGAATAACAAGCTTTGCTTTAAAAAGCATTTTCTGAAGCATAATACAGAGTCTGAGACTTGTGCCCTGACAGCATAACTACTTTGTAGCACACCCTGGATTCTAAGTTTCAACTTCCCCTCCACAAAGCTCACCTTTACCTAATGTTTTTAATACTTGACTATAGTAACCTTGATGAGCTACTGTGCAGATATGAGTATGTCAGTCTAATGCATTATAGCTTATTGTGAAAAAGCAGTGATTGACATGAGAAGAGCTCTGTATTATAGATAGCAAGGGTGCTCCTGTCTCCTGCACTCAAAATATACAAAATCAAATTTTATAAAGCAAAATCTTTTTCTTCCACCTGCAATGTGAATAAAATGAAAAAAGCTTGTCAGTAGTGTTTGCAATTTAGAATCCTGGGGGTATTATAAGTAAGTATAGCCTGCCTATTATTATTTAATGGCTGCAATCCGCAACAGTTTGCCAGAAAGTTACAAATTTAACAAGGAATATTGCAAAATATCTCTCATTTTTTTGTTCAAGAATTCTAGACAAAGCTGACATCAATGGGACAACAAAGGCCCATGACATTATTTTAATTTCATCATCATCATCAGCCCCCTTTTTCCCATTTTTTTACATGGGGTCTGGGGTATCATGTTAACTGTTTCCATTTCTCTCGATTCAGTGCCACACTCCTGCCTTCAGCACTCATGCCTGACTGTCGCAGATCTTCTTTCACACAATCCACCCACCTATTTGCTGGACATCCTCGCTTCTTCTTAACTTCTTCCTGTCTGTCCCAAATCTTCTTCATCAGATTGTCTTCTGCTTTTCAGGGTGGGAGGGTGGCCTAATCAGGGTGGGAGGGTGGCCTAATGGTTAAGGTGTTTGCCTTGCAAACACAAGGTGCAGGGTTTGAGTCTCACAAGGGATAATTGGCTAGGCTTAAAATGGCTCATAAGGGCAGTTAGCCTAGTACTAATCTATGAACCTATGAACCTACATGTACCCAAACAACCATAATCTGTTCTCTTTGATCTTTTCTACGATTGGAGCTACTTTGGCTTCTGCTCTTATGTCCTCATTTCTTCATCTGTCCCACAATGTGCATCCTACCACCCATCTCAGGCACTTCATTTCCATAACCTCTAGCTTCTTCAGCTCTTCTGCCTTTACTGCCCAGGTTTCTGTACCATACAGTAGTACTGGTCACACCACTGTCACGTACTCCTTACTTTTCAGCTTCTTTGACATTCTTCTGTCATAGACAACACTGAGGCTTTATGCCAGTTGGCTGCAGCCCCTCTGATTCTAGCTTTGACCCTTTCATTCAGACTTCCCTTCTCCTTAATCACTCCTCCCAGCTATCCCAATGCACCTTGCCTTCTGGTGCTGTGTACACATGCACAGTGTGCATGTTTAAAGAAAAAAGTGCATGTTTAAAAGAGAAAAAAGAAAGAAAAGCAGTTTATGGATAAACCAGGTGTATGTAGCCAGTTAACAATGGGGTCCCTAAAGTCAAAAGGTCCAGACAACAACCTGGATTCCTCTATTATAATCCACCATGGCATTCCTCTGCCCCTAAACACATCCCTCCAAATTAGGGTACTAAACATTCTTTCTCTAATAGGGCTACTATACAAAGAACTTATTTGTGTAATTAGTGCTGTTTTTGCTGTTTTTTGTTTAACTGATTGGAAAAGAAAATTGTTTTCTTTTTTATTTCAGTTAATTGTTTGTTGAAGCAGTGGTTCAATAAAATATACGTTCTTTACAAAAAATCATGATTCATTTTAATGATTCCTTATTTATTCACTGTATGCTCATATATGTATGTATGTATCTATCTATATGTATGTGTGTGTTTGTGTGTGTGTGTGTGTGTGTGTGTGTGTGTGCGTGTGTGTGTGTGTGTGTGTGTGTGTATGTGTGTGGTTTCACAGCATTAGATCAATTGTAGCTTTGATCGACCACTCACATGTGCAGTACGGAATGTTGAAACATGCAAATATCGACATTGTGCATTGTTGAAGTTATTTAATTTCTCCTGCATATATGATGGACCTAAAGAAAGTAGCTTGCAGCAGGAAGTTCTGTACATAAAGTGCAACACTTATCAAGCTGACAACAACAATAAAGAATAGCCTAGACTTCACACTGCCTGTACATAGTACAAAAAGAATATTTTGCATTCTATTATGACTAAGACAATATTGGCTTCTAAAGTAATTCAAAACCAGTAATGGTCTGAATATGGTACAGCACACCCATCTTATCTAAAGTTGCTGTCAAAGTAAGTGTATGCACAGCACAAAAGGGTCTCTCACTTAGCATCGTTCAATTTTCTAAATCCAGAACAGTAACATGATCAGGTCACATGTAAAAATGAAAGAAAACTTGCAAGACTTACACTATGTATTTGTAGCTACACATTGTAGACATTTGCTGATGGCATACGTAAGACAAAAGGTGATCATTTATGTTCTACCTGTTGTGCTTGATTAGAGTACACTAGGGAAATGGAGCTTCCAGGTATGTCTACAGCTGCTCTTGCTGCAGCAGCAGGTCCAGGTATAATAGGCAACAGTTATACATTTGTAATATCACAGAAGGGTAAAGCAATACTGTCGGTAGATGGATTCCTGTATTATCATGAAAAAGAAGCGGCACAAAAAAGTTACTGGTGCTGCAGGCATAAGACTACACAACACTGCAAAGGGAGAGCCATCACTATGGTAACATCTACAGGTGATGCTTTGTTAAAATCCAATGCACATGGCCATATACCTGAATTGGGTGTTGCTGAAAAGTATGATGCATTGTCATCTCTATGTGACCATGCACAGAAATGCAGAGATTGTCCATGTAAAGTTCTACGTGGCTGGCTAATTGGTGTTCAAAGTGATGTAGCCATTCAATTACCTATGAGGAAAGCATTAATGCACAGAATACATAGAGCCATACACAAGGTGTATGAGAAGGTGACATATAATCTGAAACTGATCCTTTACATCCATTTCAAACACTGGCTTTTACAGAGTGGAGAATTCATTTACATAAAAATATCCGATGATAGGATATCTACTGTTATGATTATATTTTCCACTTATCAGAACATATGTCACCTATCCTTTCCTGAGATGTGGATACTAAATGGCAAGTACATATGGGAG
>NC_056726.1:283503316-283533316 GCF_019279795.1 Protopterus annectens | reverse complement strand
TATAGGAATGAATAGAAAGAGGAGCATGACAAAGCAGGTTTTGTGAAGCTGATACAATTCCAAAATGGCCAATCACAGATAAGTGCGGGAAAAACAGCATATATAAGCCCCATAGGTGGGAATACACAGCATAACCAATTGTGGAACCGACTTGCAGCCAGGATGGCAGGTGTAGGAGAGGGTAGTTGCTTCCGAGCACAGAGGTGGGGCATTGAGGAGTCCAAATATATGGTTTGGCTCCTCGTCCATGATCATGAGGCCCAACTCATGCAGGGCCAGGTCCTGTAAGGAGCATATAGGGCTGAGGCGTGGGACCGGTTGGCACATGATCTCACCAGTGCCACAGGAATACCAAGGACTGGTGAACTGGTCCGTCACCACCATGCGGACCTGAAGAGATGGAAGCAGAACCAACTGAACCGTTGGATCCAGGAGGCCCGGCAAATGCCCAACGAGTAAGTTACATGTAATTATTTATGTAAGAAATTAACCTAGCTGATATTATGGAGATGTGTATTCCAATATTACTTCATTTATATTACAGCTGCAGGTGTCCGTTCCATGAACCGTCGAGCCTATGCCGATAGGCTGGTGCGGTTGCGCCACCAGGCAGGTCAGTAATTCTTTCCCTGTAACTGTAAAAAAATATATAAGTATGACAGTTTGCAAAAGAGTGCAGTGTAGTCACTTATTAATAAAATGTGCAAGTAACAGTGTAAGAGAGTTTGCAAGTATTGCTTGATTACAAAAGTGTGATGCAGCCTGTAATCCAAACATAAAAATGAAACAAATCTGAAATAAAGATGTCCCACCTGTAATATAATAGTACATAACCTGCAGCAGGCTGAAAAGTACAGCTACAAAAGCTGAGTAAAACACATGTGTGAAATATATCCCTGTTTAAATTCTGAAACATGACATAAGTGAGACTGTTGGAAAGGATTGTTATAACTAAAAGTAAAACATGTCAATAAAGCCTAGAATTAAGTACCATCCTGAATTGTAAAAATAAAACAAGTGAGAGAGTGTGAGAAAGAGGTATGGATCCACCAATAAAGTAGTAATAACTCCTGAATAAAGTATACTGCAGTCAGTACAGAATGAAATGAATGTGAGAGGCAGAACCAAACAGCAACATGTGTTGAAAAAAGTACTGAAGCTGGAATGTGTGTCCCAAAATCTGGATATGTTACTCTCAGTTTGCAATATGCAGATAGCATGGTTGTATGAAATACCAAACATCCACAGTTGTCTATAGCCATATAAAGCAAATGTAGCAGGATGATGTAGCTGAACAGAGCCAGATATGAATGTGTATGAATAAATATGAAATGTATATTGATGTAGCAGTAACATTCCTATCACCAACCTGAATTAGTTATCACATAGGAAACTGTAGTCAGACCTGTAGTGTGTATATATCGGCAGCTAGTAGAAATGTACAGCATATGCATAGGTATTTGAAGTTGTTAATGAAATATTTCTTCACCCTACACTATAACCACAAATAATCCATTCCACGTGAAATGGGTATGTGCATTCACAATTAACACCCCTGGACATTTGTCCTGTTGGTTCACACATATTTGCATGTACGTTACTGCATGTGCCCTGTTCATACATCCAAACCTGATGGCTTGTTGCCATCAATCAACCCTGCATGTTGTTGGATTGTGTATTGCTGTTCAAATTATGCATGTGTTATGCTTGCTATTCAATGGCTCGAATTTAAGGGTGTTTGGTTAATGGGAATACTAATGCATGCTGTTATAACTAATTGTGAATGGTATTGTACGTTACTAATCCAAACTGTCATAACATAATGCAAAACATAGGACGACAGGGAAGGCGGGTTCCAGCGGACCCACCTCTCCCACCTCAGCTGGTGAGTTCACCTGGCAGTAGTGCTCAGGCTGGACCCTCCTCCAGTGGCCCTGTGCCACCTGTGGGTGGAAGCACTGCTGGGGATGGGGCTCACCCCCCCCTGCAAGTGTGGCTGGAGGAGAACATCCACTCACCCTCCATAGTGTCCGGACTGTGGTGCGTACGGAGATCCGGCACATTGTGCTTCGGCCCCCACGCCAGCTTGAGGCATGGGTGGCACAACTCACAGGTGTGCCTGCTGCCCAGCCTACACAGCCCCCAGCACAGCCCCATCCCGGGCAGTGAAGGCACAGTGGCAACTGTTCATGGATGGGGATCTCAGTTCCACTGTTGCCATCTGTGGGCTCATGGGCTCGAGATATCCAAACATCCATCCCCGTCAATTGTGTAATCCCCCCACATGTGTCATACACCACCCCTGTATGCGTCTTGTTTGTCTCATCTGTTAACCTCCCCTACCAACCTCCCCAGCTATATCGACTTCCTGTACCTGACATACCACTCTCACCTGGGAAAAAAAAAGGGCACTCTGTACCCACAAAAAAATGACGCCCCATACATAGCTGCCCATTTTGCACACATGTCTGCTGGACATGTAAACTGGCAATTACAATTGGCTGTACAACAAATATTATTGTTGTCCTCACACCTCTCTCAGGGGTAGAAGGTTTCAAATTTCAAACCAAATTTCAAACATATGCACAGCTGTTGCTGATGAAGAAATGGGCAGCTATGGGCCTTTCCTACATCCTTCCTGCAAAACCCGATCTTGTTTTCCTACTGTCCTACCCTCTTTGTGCCCCATTTTTCACCACTTTCCTATCTCCCCATTTTCTTTTCTTTAAAAGAAAATAGCGTGGGTGTGCACGAGAGTAAGCACTTTTAAGCAGTAGTAAGCGGGTGTGCGCAAAGCTAAGCGGCAGTGAGCATGCATGAGCTCTGCGCAAACCAGTGCTAACCCGCTTACAACTGCTGAAAAGTGCCTTAGTCACTCTGAATGACAAGGCCTGTAGTTTTCTCAGCAGCAAAATGAAATAACTCTCTCAGTCTCGAACCCATGACCTTGGAAACACTAGTCTACATGACTTATCACTAAGCCATGACTGCTATACAAGAACATTGTGCTGAAAGAAATATATCATAAAATAGTAGGAATTAATGTAAAGGGAATATAGCAAGTCTAGTACACAAAGCATGTCATGTATATTTACTGTCAAATCAAGTGGATTTGTAAAATAGTACTGTGTGCTGAGAAACAGTCATGCTAGTTGGTAGCTACTAGGTAATAATGTCACAGTAGCATCTGGCAAGCCACACACATACTCAGAGCAGGATAAACACTGCCATAGTTGAATAGTTAAGAGATCAGTCATAGCAACTGTGACTGAGTTACAGGGATGCCCCTGATGTGAAAACAAATGTCAACTGTGCCCCACTGACACCCTGTCAAATGTACTAACAGTAGGCAGAAAGGTGTAACTACACATGTAATGGTAATTATGACTGGCTGAAGGTATGCACCACCTGCATGGCACAAATGGTGTACTAATACATATGCTTGAAATAACCCACAGTCACAACTGCATAGTATCAGAATATGTCATTGGAGTAACCCACTGCTATGTACCATTCCATGAGGCTGATAAAAGATGCACTGGAGAGTATCTGAGGCCTGATCAGCAGCATGATCAAATACCCCTGTAAGTGTCAAGGCCCACACCATGGCCAGACCACACTACATGCAGTAGCACCCTACCACAACAAACACATAGGGAATTGCTGCACAAACAGATTTAGCAAGCATTACAAGCTGTGAATGTAAATGGAAAATAGGAAAGCCATAGCAACACATTACAGGAAAGACACCTAGCAGGCATACAAGGAGTGAATGTAAAGGCCAATTATTGAAGCCATAGCAACAGATTACAAGAGCCACTGCTATATACCAGTTACACCACAATCCCCACAGGAAAGCACACACACACACATATACACAGTATGACTAGTCGTAGGTGTCAGTTTACATACACACTGAGAACAGGACACTGGAGGAAGGAATACTCAGATTACAGAACAACATGCATTGCAGTGTCTACAACACAACCTGAAATATGAGAGACATACCAACCCTTACACTCACAGAACAGTGTCCACAGCAAACCAGCATGGTCCCCACCCTGATAATCTGAAAGGGCTATGCCTAACTAACAGACCTTTTTATAGCACAGTCCTGTAATCACAGTGAGAACTGCAATCACTACACAACAGGCTGCATGCAATTAGTAAATGCTGGCTAACAATTGGTGCAGAGGCCATCACATGGACATGTGCAGATACCTACAAAAGCATCCTGTACTCCCAGTCCACACATGCAATACTGTCATTGCACCCGCTGGAGGTAGACAGAGAGAGAGAGAGAGAGAGAGAGAGAGAGAAATAAATGAATAAATAAAGAAAGAAAGAGGAAGAAAAAAAAAACCTGAAACAACAAAGCAAAGAGGCTGACAGCAGGCCAAGCAACTGCAAACCTACACAAACAGCTGCAACAAACACAGGTAATGTAAAGTACTACTATAATACTCTACATACTGTGAACCCTCCAGATGAGTTATTGATCTGTATCTATGTATATGAAGATGTGCATAGGGCCGGGGACATACTGAAACTGTCACTGAAGGCTCCACATACATATGTTTGTGATGGTAGCTATGTGCACATAGCAATGTAGGTTGTAGTGCAATGTACAAGTAGGTTGTACAGTAACGGATGTTCAGCAGTATGTTACTGTGTGTATACATATGTAGAACTATAAAGAAGTATATATATATATATATATATATATATATATATATATATATATATATATATATATATATATATATATATATATATAAAACATGTGTATACGTATGTATATCGAGATATGTATGTATATATATATATATATATATATATATATATATATATATATATATAATATGCAGATGTGTATACATAGATAGAGAGGGATGTAGAAATACATAGACATATATAGTTTAGTACTAGGCTATCTGCAGACAGTGTATAGAATAGATTTAGAAACTTGTGCCTCTGTATAGTAGTGACACAGTGAAGACCCCCCTACATAATAGCATTAGTTTGCTGTGCCTCTGTCTAGTAGTGACACAGAGAAGACCCCTGCTGTAAACCTATGATCTCCCATCCACTTGTCAAGAATGCACATGAAGAGTGTCAGTGAGGGTCTCTGCCTAACATGAACTGGGATCCTGTTCCACAGTATGGGAAGCCTCTTAGTGATGGATCTGTCCCTACAGTATGTCCTATTCATATGTGTGCTGAGGTTTAAATCCGTAGCTGTCGTGCTTCTGATGGATATGGATTGTATGAGGTGGAACATGTCCATCAATACCTGATTGGACATGGCCTACTACATCAGGCACAGATCACCCCTACGTAGGCAGTATGCTATGGAATAGAGCATGAGTTACGTTAGTCTGGCAGCATATGACAGTTGTTGCATACCCTTGATCCTCCTGGTGATGTACTTATAAGGTCCCCCTAGCTATTGCAAGTGCCAGGTGAGGTACATATCAAATGGGGCATAGTACACAGTCATGGGCCTGATAAGGGAGGAGTATAGGGGTACAATGACCCCTTTTGATGTGGATGTGAATCCCTTCATGATAAGGTGGGCAAGGTAGGAAGTCCATCCAACCACTTTGGCAACGTAGGTGTCAAATGAGAGGTCAGCATTGAACAGTGTCACCAGGTCTCCAATTACTTTGTCTGTACTCAGTGGGTTATTGTCTATGTGATAATATGTAGGTACCATGTCCGTCCAAAAGGGTATGAGTATACATTACGTGGCATGCAGTGTAAGGCCATGACTCTGACATCAGTTGTTGGTGTCCATGAGGCCTGTCAGTAGGATGTATGTGTCAGCTGGTGTATCGCCTATGGCACCTAGTATGCAGTCATCTTTGAACATTGTCAGCCACTACCCTCCCATGTCTGCTTCCACATCTGAGAATGATATGCCGAACATGAGCAGTCCCAGGACAGAGCCCTGTGGGACACCACATGTGACTGGCTCTGAGTCTGACATGGCACCATTGAGTTTGACTGTAGGGTTTCTATCCATTAGCCGGTTTGCAACCCATCATGTGACATATGGATTTACATTTCAGCTGTTGATCATGTCTATGATGCCAGAGTGCGGTATTGTGTCAAAAGCCCTAGGCAAGTCCAGGTAGGCTGTATGGACCGCTGTTCCCTCATCAATGGCTCTAGTGACTGATTTGAAAAGGTCAACCAGGTTCATAAGGCAGGATCTGCTCTCTACAAAGCCAAACTGGGTGGGATCAAGTGTCTAAGTCCCCAATGTCTCTGTGTATGGGTACCATAATGATCCTTTCCATAGCGTTGCAAACCAGGCTGGTTAAGCTTATGGGGCAGTAGTTAACAGGGTCTGTAGAGGTGCCTCTTGTGTGGAATGGGACTACTGTTGCTGTACGCCAGTGTCCAGGTACATATGCTGTAGTAAGGCTATGGCTGAATAGCATGTAATGTGCATGTGTAGCTCCTCTAGCAGTTCACGTAGCATGCAACCTGCAATACCGTTGGGTCCCATTGATGCTGTGTTTACAGCTCTGCTGAGGGTGGTTCCCAGCTGGACATCTGAGATGACAGGGAGGTTACAGTGAGCTGGGATAAGTAATTCCACATGTGTGGGTGAGGCAGGGGAGAAACCTGCACTGAACCTGTCTGCCAGAATGTTGGCATTATCTGTGTGTTCAGTGTAGCGTTTGTAACTGTGAACTAACTGTGAACACAACTGAGGGTTCCCACCCAGGTGTGTAACATAGCAGAGGAAGGCGTTGTGGTTATCTGCAATGACCATAGCAATGTCCCTCTCATTGTTGGCCTTGCATGTTTGTACGACAAAACGTATCTTTCTACTACTGCTGATCAGAGATGCCATAGCTTTATGGAAGTATGCTCTGCCGTGCAGTAGCTACCTTCTGTTGTTATACAATTTGTTCAATGCTGGGGTCCACCAGACAGGATGCCTGCCCTTGGTGGAGAGGGTCATGGTTTCATTTGTGATTGCATGATCCGTGCATTCTTGGAGATGTCTGTAGAAAGCATATGTGAAGGTGTCTGCATTGTGGGAAGTGGTTTACACTAGCCCAGTGGGCATTAAGGATACCAACTCAGTTATAAGAAGTGTAAAGTCAGCATGTGAGAGGTTTCCCACTGTAGTCTTTTATGTTGTGGGGCAGGTGGGATATGTATATCCAGGGGGATTAGTCTGTGGTCAGATGTGACTAGTGAGGGGTATACTTCCAGTGTGTAGCACATTGTCCTCATGTTTGTGATGATCAGGTCTAGTATATTATCTCCTGTTGTGGGAGAGGTGATTAGCTGTTCAATTGCATTTGACATAGTGAATTCTGGGAACATTTGGGCTAGGGTGTTTGGGGTAGAATAATGCACCCAGTGTATGTTAGGGTAGTCGCAGTATCTCAATATGATGGTGTGTGGTGGGACATTCATATCCTCCAATGTCTACAGGAAGGCTGACTGTGGTCCCTGAGATTGGGAGGGTGGTCTGTAACATGCTACCAGTTGTATAGCAGGTTTGCCTACGGTTATCTGCACCTGGATGGTCTGTGATGCTTCATGTGTTGCCACTAACCTGGAGGTGTGTGTCCTCCATGAATATGGACACACACCCTCCCTTTTTGTTTTGTCCCGAGTCCTGAGGCCAAAAAGCATGATACGGGGTATAGCCTGGTACCGCTGGTGTGCTCTCAGGAGCCTTGAACCAGGTTCTCACTTACTGCACAGACATAGAGATTGGTAGAATATGTACGTACAGATATATGTAATACACACATACATATATAGATATCTGTAGAGACATATAAATATACAGATAGATCTGACTGACAACAGATATGTCTGTATATGACTATCTCTCTCTCTCTGTCCCACCCCCTCACACTCTCACTCACCCTGTGTCTCTCTCTCACTCTCTCTCCACATCTATATGTATATATCTACATCTATATATACATATTTTATATACATATATACAAACAGATATATATCCATATACAGATATAAATATATCAATATATATACATATATATACATATATAGACTGTGTGAGGCACATGTGTGCAGATGTCTTGCAACAGGTGCCTGGTGTCAAGGGCATGGAGTGAACAGCAGTGTGGATACTGGAGTACCATACCCCATTCAAAAACACTGACACCAGTAACCACCACATATATACATGCCTGCCCACCACTGCATTTGTCAGGGGGGAACCGGGGCAACAAGTGTACAATAGGCTCCACATTGATATACACTGTGGCACACTAGTCCTGTAATACCTGTACATGGAATGTGTCAGCGGACATGGTGTGTCAGCTATGGACATGTAGGTCACTGTACCCCTCCACACCCCACAATGTCCTACATGGTATGTACCTCCCATGACAGCTACAGATATGGAGAAGGACACAGACATATGCAAGTAACTGTGTTAATGCACTCAAATACCACAGAGCACACACAGACTTCCTACATAGAGGTTACCACTGCTGGATATACATAGTTCGGTCACACCCATGACAGTTGTCTAACAACCATGGTAACACCTCCAACATCCACAACACAAATTACCTATGTCTGTCGTCCTTGTCACTGCAGTATAGAGCACATGGTGGAGGTACTGGACCCTACCCACAGATATGACATAACCTGTAGTAGACCACACAGAATTAAGAAGCAAGGCTCCCCATGAGTAGATGTCAGACATACCCCTGCTGAATGTTATGCAGATAGGTAATATGCCATATGAGTCACCCTGTTTAACTGTTTGTAAGGAGCAGGTACAATCATAACACATGTGTCACAAGGGGCAGGGTAGCATAACAGTATGCTGCTGTAGGCCCAGGGCCAAAAGCACACTACCTACCTAGGAAACAATGCACACCCATGAACACATTGCAAATGGAATATGTGAGGTGGAATGAGTGTGCTAGTGACTGGGTGCATGTTGTGTACTGGTGTGATTGCTCACCATGACTGTCCATCTGTCATGGTAGTGTGTGTCCTTGGTGTGAGGCCAGAGACAGGTGTGTGAGGTATTGCGATCAACACATACTACATTACCATATGTTGTGCTGTGTTACCCTGTATGCCACTGTGGTGTAGGTAGGGTTATGGCAAGTAAGAGTAGTGTGCATTAACAGTGAAATATGTAACGTGCATTGTGTGCAGTGCATGGGCTGATAATGTTCCCCATACAGTACCTTGATACAAACCCCCAGTGTGAGGTTGTGTATTGTACCTGAAGCAGTGTGCTGACTGCTGCAGTATACTAGTCTGTTGTATGGAGTGTGCCAGGTACTGTTGCACAGCTGTCGGATGAGCACTGATATCTGGTCATGTACATGTGTATCCCCCAATAGAGAGACAGATGCTATATATGGTGCTTAAGTTATATCACTGCAGTCGAGTATTATGTGTATTATGTGTGCTGTAGTTTTCTGTCAGATATTGCTGACATATTTTCCTTCTCCTTTTCAGAGCCATGGTTCACAGTGGAATCCTATCTACTCCGCTGCAGAGGAGGAGGAGATACACCAGAGCCTGGTGCGGGATTTCGCTGTACTCTTTTCCCGCACCAGCCAGAGCCAGCTGGAGAGGGCTGCATTGTGGCAAGACCTGGTCAGTCAGGTAAATGTCATAGGCACACATAACCGGACATATGAGCAGGTACGCCATCACTGCAGTGATTTAATTAGAAATGTCCATCAGCGTGCTTCAGATATCCACAGACAGCAGCTTGCCACAGGTGGTGGGGTGTCTAGACATACCCCCCTCACCAGACTGGAGGGACTACTCCTGAGTGTTGTGGCTCCAGCACAGCAGCAACAACAACAGCATACATGTGTAATGATGGAGGCTGGAGCCACACAGCAGCAGGACACAGAGCGTGCAGGTAACATGCCATGGTATAGTTGACCATTCTGTACACTGTTAGGTTATGCATGTGTGAGGTGTGTCCTCGTTTTGTAGCTGTAATCTTGGTAATTATTGTGCATTTGTGATATCCTCAATATCTAAAGTACACCTGTGGAAGCTAACAGTTGCACTACTGAACTGTATCATGCCCACAGTATTAATGGCACAGTTGTGCCCACTGATGATAAATGTCTCTTTTAGGCAGGTCCCTCTGGTGTAACAGAAAGGCAGCCTATCCATGCTGGTGAGTGTGTAATACCATTACCTTCAATACTCTGTATACTAATAGTAATAATAATAGGCTGAAGCAGTAGTGCTATGTGTTTGATTGCAGGTGTGTTTGTGTCTGTGGGTTGATATCTCATATACTGAGGTGTGTGCATGTGTGCATGTGTGCATGTGCCCATGTGCCCATGTGTGCATGTGTGCATGTGTGCATGTGTGCATGTGCCCATGTGCCCATGTGCGCATGTGTGCATGTGTGCATGTGCCCATGTGTGCATGTGTGCATGTGTGTATGTGCCCATGTGTGCATGTGTGCAGGTGTGCATGTGTGCATGTGCCCATGTGCCCATGTGAGCATGTGTGCATGTGTGCATGTGCCCATGTGTGCATGTGTGCATGTGCCCATGTGTGCATGTGTGCATGTGTGCATCAGTGGTGGCATTGCGTACACATTGTAAACTGTGTTTCCTGTCTTACTCCCACAGGTTCTGGTGCTGCTCTGGTGTCATGCAGCAGGGAACCTGAATCAGCTGCTGTGGATAGTGATAATGCTGATACCTGTGTAATGGCACAGGTAGGTGTGCCAGGGTCCGTCATTGGTCAGCCAATTGACACTACACAGCTGTCGACCCCATCAATGCGCACAGTCATCCTGCCAATACATCCTTTGTCACCAATGTCCCTAGGTGATGGACAGAATACAGTGGGCATTGACCAGGGTAATGTGGTACCAGTGGCACATGCATCCCCACACTGCAGCCATGGCCAGGGTCCTGACATGGTACCACACAGGCAGATATACATGGGTTCTCATGGGAGCATCCGTGGGCGTACCGCCCCTGTCAGACATGCCCACAGAGGTCTTTCAACCCCAGCTATGTTTCGGGCTGTAATGCAGGCACAGTCACATATGGAACGGTACACCAGACAGGGTCTGAGGGAGCTGAGAGCATGTCACACAGCCATGAGTGACAGTATGCGTGATGTTGCGGCTGCCATCCGCAACTTCACCGAGGTCATTGACAGACATTGGGGGACACATTAGATCTGTTCCACAACTACATGTCCATGAGCCAGGGCAATGGTGGATGGTTGAGGCGTCAACGTGGCCGTATGCCAGCAACAGCAGCAGCTGGCAGCCGTCGTGGATGACAACAGGGCCGTGGCTGCTCACATAGTGCCAGCAGCAGCCCCAGCAATGCTGGGTCTGTGCTGCCATCAGACCGCCCCAGGAGACCACGTGCATGTGGCGCTGAACAGTCCCAACAGGGATCTGTCTCCAGTCAACAAACACCTGCTTCTGATGACAGTACCCAGTCTGGCTTAGTACCTAATATGGTCCGTAGCACCCCTGCCAGGCACAGGTACCGTGTCCATGGCCACAGACAGTGATCTGTATGACCTGGCAGGTACAGTCTGTGGCTGTCCACAAACACCTGTATATGGCCGCCATGAGGTGGGACTGTGTGCATTCATACACACATGCAAAGTGATAACACCTAGGGCTACCACGTACACGCACACACTGCATCAACATTGCCCCATCTTGTACTGCTGTACCTCACCAACACACACACAGAGACATGTCAATTGGTTGTATCAGTGGCAAACTCAGGCATACCAGGTACACACCCTTTGCATATGATGAAACTGTGCCACCTCCTGCAATCTGTAAAATCGGTGCAGGAACAGGTTAACATGGTGCTGATGCACAGGGTAAGTACATAGATGTATTGTAATAGTATGATGTTGACAACAGTACAGTGTAATGATAGCATTGTGGGTATATACCAGCATGCCTGATGCAGTTACAGTATGAATGTCATTGTATTGTTTTGCACACCCATAGTAATTACCACAGTGTTCTGTCTGAACATCTTTGCATACTGGTGGTGAGGCTGTGAAGGGATGGCCACCTACATAGGTAGCATAGGGGATACAACAATGTACATATTGATACTCAATGATGGCCATGCCAACTGCGAGTTGCATGCTGTCCACACACGACTCTGCAATGCAGATGTTTCAGGATGTTGATATCTGTGCAGTACTACACAACAGGTT
Organism: Protopterus annectens; assembly: GCF_019279795.1. NCBI lineage: Eukaryota > Metazoa > Chordata > Ceratodontiformes > Protopteridae > Protopterus > Protopterus annectens. Next base: position 283,521,103 of record NC_056726.1, on the reverse strand, counting down.
CAAGGCTCACAAGAGCACACTAGCACTACAAGGTCACACCTCATACCATGCATGACAGCACCAAAACACAGAACTAACTATGACAGGAGGGAGAGTGTCCATACATGTCAAGGATACTGTGGTGCCAGGACAGGTCGCATACATCATACTAAGTCTGGAACTGCTGAGTGAGGGCTCAGTGTCTGTTATTTGACATGTGTATTATTACAGGTATGAGCACTTGGGTATCAGGCCAGTTATTCAACATTACGAAGGTACGTGGTCTATACACTTGTGTGGGGTGCGGCTGGACCCAGCCCGTCTGACCTGTGAATGTCTGGGTACTGGCTTATAGTGCCTGCATATATGCACTGTTACCTACTGGAAGTCGTGCACCTTGTTTGTTGTAGCATAGTCTACATACAGGCCTGCTGACTGTAGCTTTGTTTGTATGCATGTTTGCCTGTTATGTTCCTGAAACACTGATTCCACCTGCAGTGCAGATATACAGTGCCTCTGTGGATCCCTAGTGACATCTGTGTTGCTTACTGTACTGATATCCATGTGTCACTTGACAGAACGTCACTGTTTGTCCTGTTTGCATGTAGCTTGCCTGTAACACATTGCATATGACTTACCTCACATTTGCTCAAGACAGCATTCATATATGCCAACACTAACAAATCAGGAGCACTACACCCTCACATAGTCACCTTGAGTACCTTGTTCCCCATTGGCCCTATGTGTCGTTACTTAGTATGGGAGTCACAATGCTCTGGTAGCATGTGCAAAGGTCACCTGTCGATCTACTCTCAGGTCCAGTTGGTGAATCTGTGAGTCATGTGGCAATGTTACAGCTGCCTCATGTACACAGACAACCCTCTCCCCTTCCCATACACGTACAACACACATGAGAGATGCAACCACATAGCCAAACTGGGGGCTAAGCTCTGTTTACACAGCACTGGCATTCTCTGTCAGGTGGAGTGGGATACTACAGTGAATACAGTACCAGTCTCCCATAGACCTGCCATGACCACAATCCAAACACAGAAACACACAGGTACATTATTGGGCTCTCAGATTAGCATCCTGCCTGAGCAGTTGACACCTGCAAAGCAGACATACAAGCAAACGTTAAGCCAGAGCAGAGCACATGCAACACATAGCTCACAAAGCCTGTGTGCCAAACAGTCACAGGCCATACGGCTAGACAACACACCTGCTACAGTTGTATGAGGTACCTCTATCATCACGTACACTGAGGTCCTGCTCCCAGGCTGAACAAGGTGACGGTCACTCTGAGCTGCATGTTGGCCACTATGATCCACCACATAACACAGGCATACCGGTCATTCCACAGCATGTAGAAGTATGACTCAGTTATTGTCTGTGCCAGTGTGTATGACCTCTGATGCACCTCCCTGGACTACATGTTAGGGGACATAGAGGGGGCTCTCTGAGCTTGTAGCACAGGCTGGTATGACCCTGGACTTGAGTAGCATCTGACCCTCACCATGAATGCTGCCACAATATGTAGACTGGATCATCAGTTTCTGCAATTAACGTATCTTTCAGTGACATTCAAAGGGGATCCAATGCCTGTCAGTGTGGGATTACATGCTGGACAAGCCACATTGCTTTGCTTGGGACAGCTTGCATCTGTCACCCATGGGCCATTGTATATTGGCAGAGGCTGTTGCTACACACATAGTGCCTTTGTATGCAAGGCTGACATTACATAGCCACCTACACAGGTATCACATGGGATGGGACACTAATAGCAATACTACTCAACAGCAGCAGTGTAAACCTCAAGATGCATGCAGTGGGAACTGTCCTTAGCATGGAGTACAGCAATATCCATGCAGTAACAGACTCCTGGTGCAAGGCTCCCAGGTGCACACCATCTGTGCCAGGTTATTCCTGATACCATGCTTGTCATCCCCTACACATGCACCAAACCAGAACAGGGGGGATGTATCCAAAGGCACCTCAGATACATACACCCCCAGGTTGGTGGCACTGCACAAAGCATCAGAGCCTCTCCGTGTGCAACACACATTGGGTTAGACTGCCTTCAGGTTTATAGCCTGGCACACACCACACTTGGCCTTCCTGACAACACTGGGAATATGATGGTCTCTACACACACCATTATATGGTTGTACTGCGACTACCCTAACATACAGTGTGAGCATTAATCTAGCTGCAAGACCCTATCTGAAGGGTTCCTATCATTCATTCCCTGCATTGCTATGGAACAATCTGTTACCACTCCCACAAGTGGTGACAACATGCTGCACCTGTTCATCGCCAACATGTGGACTATATGCTCCAGACCAATCATGTATCACTCACTGGTGGGATGACACCATCTACAACCCACAATGTATAGTCACTTACCACATGCAGCCCCTGCACAGAACACCACAGTCATACAGTTGTCTGATGCATATTTCATGTATTCACATGAGGCAGGCTTCGGACATGGGAACTCTTGCAGTTCACAGGTACATATGTGTAGGTGGCACACACATACATCATGTGTGCATTGACATTACTAATATAATGTATGTCGTGCAATATTGGGAACAACACCCCACACACATGGACAAACTGTGTGACAAAAATACACATGGCATTTGTAGGATTCAAACCCCTACTTAACAATGTTATGACACTTGTGAGAACCACAATAGCAAAGTGTGCTATTTGCATTTCTGGTGGGGCTGCTTTCTCCTGCTGTACTTATAGGGTGCTGACATCATCTGTGTTTAGACAATGGAATATGCAGCATGTGTCTTGTAGTACTAGTTGCCAAAAGGGTCATTTTTCATACACATGGAATTGTATACACTACTCCACACACACATTCACTGGGCACTTCCTGGATTCAAACCCCTACCTAACTATGTTTTGATACTTGTAAGAAATGCATTAGCGGATTGGGCTACTTGCATTACTGGGGGGATTGCTTTCTCCTGCTGTACTTATAGGGTGCTGACATAAGTGTTTAGACAGTGAAATACACAGCATGTGTTGCGTAGTACTAGTTGCCAAAAGGGACATTTCTCATACACATGGAATGGCACACACTACTCCACCACACACTATCCACCACACACTACTCCCCCACACACATTCATACACACTGGGCACTTACAGGATTCAAATCCCTACTTAACTATGTTATGACACTTGTGAAAGACACATTAGCAGAGCGCGCTACTTGCATTACCGGGGAGACTGCTTTCTCCTGCTGTAAATATAGGGTGCTGACATCATCAGTGTTTAGACAGTGGAATATGCAGCATGTGTTGTGTAGTACTAGTTGCCAAAAGGGACATTTCTCATACAGATGGAATTGCACATACTACTCCCCCACACACATTCACACACACACACACTGGGCACTTGCAGGATTCAAGCCCCTACCTAATTATGTTATGACACTTGTGAGAGACGCATTAGCAGAGCATACTACTTGCTTTATTGGGGGGATTGCTTTCTCCTGCTGTACTTATAGGGTGCTGACATCATCAGTGTTTAGACAGTGGTATATGCAGCATGTGTTGTGTAGTAATAGTTGCCAAAACGGACATTTCTCATACACATGGAATTGCACACACTACTTTCCCACAAACATTCACACTGAGCACTTGCGGGATTCAAACCCCTATCTAACTATGTTATGACACTTGTTAGAGATGCAGTAGCAGAGCATGCTACTCACATTACTGGGTAAAAGTTTTGCTCCTGACATATGTATAGTGTGCTAACATCATTATGGATGAAGAGGTATGTACATCTGTGACTATCCATCAGTACAGGGGAGAGCATATCTATGCATTAACTATGCACAGGCACAGTGGCCTACTATACTGTGGAGGCAAACGCCAAATACACTGTGGATAGCCTTCTGTATTCCCTAGGGACAACAGTCAGGTATTGCACTCTACGGCCATATGTTTACCTGTCAGATGCAAGTATCTGTTGCTCATATACTGTTTGTGGGTCTTTATTGCCATAGCCTTCCCTATCTCTATAAACAATGTGTTTACTGTGGGAGATGTTTGCATATGAGTGGGATCCAGTGCTTTCCTTATGTCTCTGTTGTAACTTCACTGTGTGCACTGGCAGATGTCTGTATTGTGGGAGGTTCCTGTGTTAACACATAGAAATGCCAGATATGTGTGTGTAACTGCTGAACTGTGACATGGCCTAAGTGTGTGAGCATGCCCAGTTCGCAGTTTGTATGGCTTCTTGACTGCCACATCTCATTTATCTAAGTGTGCGAGCATACCCAGTGTGACCTTTCCTTATGTTGGGATTTGTGGACCACCACATTTGTGTTTGTGTGTGGACGCCATCTATATATTACATGTACAGTTGAGAGTTGGACATCAAGTTGTGTTCTTACTGCCCAACTGCTTTGTGTCTGAACCTAACAGGCATTATGCTGTGCCTGCAGGGTCGCCATGGGATAGTCTGCATACAGTTGTCATCATCCTTTCCTGCTGACCAAACAGTTGTATTGTCGTATAGTGTACTGGTGCAGTACTTTCACTGTGGTGGACAGTATAATCGGTTTCAGTCCTATCACTGCTTGTAATATTTATAGTGAGCACACCAGATTGGTTGAGGGCCAGTTGTGCAGATATGACCATGTTGCATTTTGTTCAGATATGGACAGCATAGTACATGATTGTCCGACATTGTTAATGTATTCCACAACTTGTGTGGACAGTGACAAACAATGTCCATGTGCCCTAGTCCATTTGTAATGCTAGTCAGAGAGGGTTTGTCCCTCAATACACATTTACTGGTGTTTGCCATGACATATGTCATGGTTAGTGTGCTGTGCCTCTGTCTACCTGTGACATACAGGTGATATCCAGGGTACACCTACCATCTCCCATCCAGTCATCATGATTCCTCTGGATGACAGTCACTGAAGGACTCCCTGGATATCCTGTAGTGGGAGTATAGTCATGAGTGGAGTGAGCTTCTGGGTTATGGACCAATCGGTACAGCATGTCCTGTTTATGTCTGTGCTAGGGTTCAGGTCTGTCAGCTGCATAGGTCACCAGCATTCACTGTTTACATGGTGCCAAATGTCCATTGATACCAGGTTGGTCATGGCTCTATACATCAGGCACAGTTCACCTCCAGCCAGGCAGTATGGCACTGTGTGGAGCTGCAGTTTCTTTACACAGGCGACACATGGCATCTGTTACAGCTCTGCAATCCTCCTGGTGGGGTATTTGTGTGGTCTTTCCTGTTGCTGCAGGTGTCTGCTATGGTACATCCCTGAAGGGCTATTGTACACAATTGTGAGGCTGCTGATGGATGACTGGAGAGGCACATTGACCTACCCTAACCAAGCTGTGCTTACCTTCATGATTAGGTGGGTATATGGTATGTTTCTGTAACCACTACAGACAGATGGTTGTCACATGCAGGATATCTATCACCTTGTGTCCCCAGGTCTCTTATTTCTCTTGATGTACTTACTGGGTTAACACCTATGTGGTAATTTCTTGCCATGTACTGTGTTTCCACAGGGGTTGACTATACACTATTCTGCATTTAGCTTGTTGACATGGCTGAGGCACCACTTGCGTGTTTCTATGTGTGCCTTTTGTAGGTTGCTTGTGTCAGCTGGAGGGTCTGATATGGTGGCCAGTTTGTAGTCCTCTGCAAACCTGCTCAGACAGAGTCCGTCCATGTTGGCCTGTACCTATGTGACATATATAGCATACAAGAGAGGTCCCAGGACCATGCCTTGCGGGATGCCAGTTGAACCCGGTTTGCAGTCTGCCATGGCTACAGCATGTCTGCCAGGTCAGTCCTGTCCTTGAGCTGGTTTGCAACCCATCTACTTGCATAGGGGTTTATAGTTAGGCTGGTGAGCTTATCTGTACTGCCAACTAAGGTATTGTATGGAAGGGTTTAGCAAGGTCTAGATAGGCTGTGTGATCAACATTCCCCACATCAATGGGCTTGATGCATGTTTCACATGAGTCAGACATGTGTAAGGGGCAGGATCTGCCCTATGACAGCCACACTGGGTAGGGCCAATGTCTGTAGGTACCCAATATCGTTATTCCTGGGATCCATGATCATCCTCTCCATTACTTTGCCAACCTAGATAGTCGGGGTTGAGGGGTGATAGTTTACAATATCCATTCAGGCACCCCCTTTGTGGTGTGGGACCACTGTTGCTATACACTGCTCTTTGGGTACATATCCTGTGGTAAGACTGATAGTGCGCAGTAGTGCTATTTGGTGTTCCATTCTTCTTACAGTACTTGTTGGACACAACCTAGGACACCATCTGGTACCATTGATGCTGTGTGCTGTGCTTTGTGGATGCTGGCTGTTACCTCAGCATCTGCAATGTCGGGGGGCCAGCACTCTCCTGGGATAGATATTTGGCAGTTAGGTGCTGGTGGAGAGGTTGGAAGGAATCTGTTCGGTAGGCTGTTGGCAATGTGTGTGGGTTTGGTGTATTGTTTGTGATATTAGAGTGCTGCAGAGCATATCTGTGGATTATCACCATGGTTTCTACCATCAGGTAGGACAGCTGTGTGATAATCCTTTGTGTCCTGCACAATTTGTATTATCATAGGTTCATAGGTTCATACTAGGCTATCTGCCCTGGCCTTGTTTGAGCACGGACAGACTGTGTGTGGGTCTCAACACCCCTTGCAATGTGCATATTATGCCCTCGTAGGGTTTACTTTCCTAAATGTGACACAGGGATGGCCCCCAGTGTACACCTACTATCTCCCATGCACTTCATCGGATTTCTCTTGTTGAGTTTGTGTGTGGAGCTCAGCCTATCATGGACTGGGATTCTGTTCCAGAGTGTCCTGAGCCTCTTGGTTATGGATCTGTCCCTCCAGCACATCCTATTAATCTATGTGTAGAGGTTCAGATATCTCACTGTGGTGTGTCTGCTGGATTTGGGGTTTCTGCAGTGGAGCATGTCCATTCATTCTGGAATGGACATGGCCTTGTACATCAGGCATACATCACCTCTGACTGTGCAGCATGCTTCTGAACTGGGCTGTGGTTTCTTCCGCCAGGCTGCAGATGTCCAATGTTTGGACCCTTTGTCCTGTTGGTGGGGTACATTTGGGGACTTTTTGACTGCTGCATGTGTAAGGTAAGGTACATCCGAACTGGGGCATAGTTGTCACATATGGGCCTGATAAGGGAAGGGTATGGGGGCACAGTGACCTCTGTAGCTCTACATGTGAATCCTTTCATATTAAGGTGGGCAATATAGCAGGTCATCCTGGCCACCTTGGCAATGTGAGTGTCACATGACAGGTTACCGTCCACTTGTGTCCCTAGGTCCATGATTACTTCTTCCATACATAATGGATTGCCACCTATGTCATACTTTGTGTGTGCCTTGTTTTGTATTTGTTGAGACATTCATACTCTGACGTGTCTTCAGGAAGGCTGGCTGGGGTACCTGGGTTTGTGTGTGTGGTCTGCAGCAGGCTTCACACAGGTACACAGTTTGAGACAGTGTTACTTGCCCGTGGATAGTCCATGCTGCTTCTTGCTGTGGTGCCAACCTGGGGGTGTGGTTATTCTTGATAATTACTGGTAGCCACACTCCTATTGTCGTCTGTTCCATGTTTTGGAGCTGTAGAGCATGGTATGAGGCATAACCTGGTAGTATTAGGGTGCTCTTCTGGACCTTGCCCAGGTTTCTGTTACAGAACACATATTACCATTCTCCATGCTGTGGTGGGTTTGGTCTGCATGCACCTTGCAGGTTAGACTTCTGGCATTGGGTAGCATTATGTCCAGATTATTATTCCTTGTGCTACCTATTGTGGTGGGTTTGTGTTTCCAGACATACCTATTCCAGGCACAGTGGGGGTGACAACAGCCTTTGCCAGTATCTACATAGCCAGGTGTGCTGGGTGAGTGCCATCCCTAGCAGGTGGGGCATCATGTCTTGCTTGGCATGTCAGCCCAGGCTGTCAGCCATGTGTTCCCCCTTGCTAACAGCAATACCTCAGCCAATTATTGTACTAGATCTTGTTGTCTTCATAGGGTGGCATCATGCTTGGTGAGGGTGAGATGTTAGGTTGGGTCTTCATGTTTGCATATACTAGATGGTGTTACATTGCTTAACACATGGCAGTCATGCCTCAGGTGGTGCTGCAGGGCTGCCTCTGTCAGATGCACATACTACACTCCCTGTACATGTTTGAGAGCAGGTTGTGTCATGTTAGGCATCCCTGTTACTATATGAGTGAGTCAGACAGGGGTATCATTCCCAGGGTTCCTACTGAGCCAGTGTATGTGCTATGCGTTGCCTCTTTGCCAAGGCCAGGGCATACTGGACACACCTCCTTCTGCCTACTGGGGAAGGCTCAGGGTGTTCCTCCTCCGAGTCACGCTCTGCCTGTGATGGCCTTGGCAATGGTGGGGGGCTGTTTGTCCCGGCCCTATGCTGGTTCTGCTGCAGCTGTTTTCGCAGGATCATATTATGTAGCATAGCACATACCATGACAATTTGGGTACATGTAGTTGGTGAGTACTGCAAGGCTCCATCACATGTGTCCAGGCACCGGAACCATGACTTGAGCAGCCCAAACACATGCTCTATTACATTACGTGTTTGTGCGTGTGCCTCATTATGGCGTTCCTGTTCAGGTGTGTGTGTGCATTTCTAATGGGTGTCATCAGCCACGGCTCCAGTGCAAATCCTGCATCCCCCACTAGGTGACCATGTGGGATGTCCCCATTGGCAAATGTCTGGTACAGATGCGTCAAATGCCAGATATGGGAATCATGGTAGCTCCCAGGGCAGCCAGCACACACATTCATTATTATGCCCTGGGCATCACACATGACCTGGCAGTTGATGGAGGGGAAGCCCTTGCGGTTAATGTAGGCCCTACCCCGCTCACCGGCAGGTGCTTTGATGCGTATGTGCGTGCAATCTATTGCACCCACTACCTCAGGGTATTCCGCTATCTGCTGGAAGAGACGCATATTGCTGGCCAATACCTCACGGGCATTGGGGAAATATACATGATCACCGACATGTGCTGACATGGCATCCAGGAACTGGTGCAGTACCCTGGAGGCTGATGCCTGTGATATCCCCATCATATCACCAGTTGGTCTCTGGAAGGTACCTGTTGCTAGTATTCTTAGGGCAACACATACCTTGGTTTCCACTGGGATGGGTTCCCCTCTGTTGGTTCTGTGTGTGAGGCGTGGCCTGCACAGCTCAACAATTTTCTGCAGGAGATCTCTGTCCACTCTATAGCGCTTCACTATCTCCAGCTCATGTAACCACTGGTAGGTGACCCTGGGCCTGTACACTCGTCTCCGTCTCCTCACTGTGGGTTGTCTGGCAGCATTTGCATTGTCACCACCCTCAGCAAGTCTCCTATGTCTCCTTATGACAGCTATGGCAGCCTCTAGCATGTTTGGTCTGAGTGCAGCTTTTACAGTTTTCACTTCTACTAGCTTACTCCTGTCTTGCAGTGTCTCTTGACAGAAACATACTGCAATGCTGTTTGCAGTGTTTTAAGTGCTGGGCTGGGCTTGTATTCTGCCTGTGTAATTGCCTGCTTCTAATTGTTTTCACTTGCTACCTCTACAAGTATTCCCTGCTAGTTTCCTACTATTTCTTTTGCTTCCTTTTCATCTCTGTTTCCTCAGGGGGGAGCAGTGCGCATACCAGCAAAAACACACTCACAGTGGCTACCACGCATGCACACATGCTTACACAGACGAGAATCTGCTTATTCGGATTAAAACGCATGCACACCAGCACAAACAGGTCTACAGATCTTTAAACAGGCTCCTACTTGCTTACTCTGCCTTATACGCATGCACTCTGTCTTACTCGGTGCTCCCAGCGCACACACGTGCGCATGCACGTACAGCAAGAAACTTTGGTGTTGGCCACAGTGTACACCTTCCATTTCTTGACTTTCCCATGCTTATCTGTTGACACTCCTCTTTTTATGTTGTGTGATTGACATGTTTCACATACCACTTTGCTCCAATGAGCTTGATTTCTTCCTGACATTCCCCCTGTGATGTCACCTATCTCCTACTCTGTTACTCCCCCTTATCTAACTCTTACACTACACGGAATGTGCTCATTTGCTATGTGACAGTGTGATTCACTATCCTACCACTCATTTACATAGGATTGCCTACTAATGCTTAGTTACATGTCTTACACTCAGCTTCCCCCCTTAGCAACCACTAAACGGTGGCCATGTTGTTTTTGGTCTGCTAGTCCCTGCATTGCAAATCCATGCATTACATAAAACCCACATTTGTGGGTTTCAAACATTTATTTTTCTGTTTTATATAGCACAGCCCGTTTGTGCGGGGCTGCACTGCGTTTAAACTTTGCCGATCTCTGAAAAAAAAAATATTCTTTTATTTCATGTTTGCATCGGGTTACCATGCCAATGGCCAAATATGTGGCCATTGGCATGCTGACTGCAACATTTGCACACTTTATTTGGAGCTGTCATGGCTCTGTTGTGTTATTTGCAGTAACGTACTCAGTTCTCAATTGAGTACATTTCTGCAACTAACATGGCTCTTACACGGGCTGGTTTCAGCTTCGTGGATCGCTAATCTACCTCATTTGCATGCCTTTCAGCTGCAAGTGGGGTGAGTAGCATATCCATGCCCTGCCCATGTAAGAGTCATTTTAGCTGTCTCTTACATGGGATTTCAGGCTGTTCCTGGATCGCGATGGCTGCATGGAGTCTTACACGACTCTTAGACTCCGTGCAAGCCATCGTGAATCCTGCACAATATTTTGCCCTTAACAATCCAGGTTTGCAACAAAAGAGCAATGCATCACTGTAAATGTCTTTTTGATGTTACACAATGTGGATGAAGTACAACTTCAGTGTTTTTTCTACAAACACACACACACACACACACACACACACACACACACACACACACACACACACACACACACACATGCACACGCACACAGATACATATAAAAACACTTTGCTAGGTATGTTGCAAATGTTTTGGTTTGAATGTGAATTGGTAAAAGACAATATTTTCCCTTTAACAATCCAGGTTTGCAACAAAATAAAGTATTCAGCATTAGGGGGTTAAGTGGAAAGTACACATACCTTTTTTAAATGACAAAGTATCACAAACCATGGAGATTTAGCTTCAGAAAATATTGGCATGCTGTTCACATATTGTCAGAATAAGAACAGAATATGGTGAAAGGTTAAGAATTCCCTTTCTTGTTAAAATGTCAACCCTACAGATGATTCTTCTTTTAGAATTCATCTATTTAAATAGATGTATCCCATCTCTAGACAACTGCCCTCTCACAAAGAAGCTCAGAAATTGTTTATGAATATTATATGGCATAACAAACATCCAAGGATCACTAGAAGAAAACTCATAGCCAAGAAGAGTTATCGAGGCTTGGGACTATTCCACCTGAACAGATACAGCTTTTTTGCTGACAGCCCATTTTTTCCAAAACAAAATTTCTACTTGTCCACTCTGGGTTTTATTAAAATGTATTTTATTACACAAATTTCAGTGCAATACATGCCCAAAAGAGAGACGAAAAGTATGGGAGCCAGGATCACCAAAAGTTTCAGGTCACAGAACACTTAGAGAAGCCATCACTGGAATCATCCCTGGACAATTATTGGTCGAGGGAATATGTAAGTAAACAGATCCAGGATCACACGAAAACAAGACAATGGAGAAGTTGAATGAAAGGCAGTTAGTACACTCCTCAGTAAACAGGTAGGACAAAGTATGGGTCAATGAAACAGCTAACGTAGGTAATACCACTGTATTTTAAGAACATTTGGTAGAGTGAAATCTACTTTTTTTTATAGATCTTTCCTCCTGGGGGGTGGGGTGGGGGTGTTGGTGATTAGAACCCAGCTTATGCATGTAGAATGTCAGAAGTACAACCTTAGGAAGAAAAGCCAGATATAAGAAAGAAGACCTTACTTTAGTAATAGAATGAAAACATTGGAAGCTATATCCAAACAACAATGGTTACCCATAATCTATAGTATGTTAGATAAGTATAGCTCAGAAATCAATGAAAAATTTAAACACAAACGGTCATCCTTGTTGCATCTGGACATAGACCAAAATGTGTGGGAAAGAGCATATTCAGACTACTATAATTACCAAATATCATAGTTAGCCTTTTTTTTCCACATTTCAAAAAGCTCATATTTTGGAATTCTACCAGAGTGCAGAGGAGAGACTGTAATTGGGGAAATGGAAATTGTTGGACATGTGGAATGGAGGATGCTGACTTTTTGCATATGTTATGGAACTGCTCACAATTCATGGTCTATGGCTAAAAAACACATGGAGTGGCAGCCTATGCAATAAGAGACCCACTCCTTTAACAGATGTGGCCTTTTTGGTCCTAAGGATATTTAGGTGCCTATGGACATTTGACAAACATGGAGAGGCAATGGCTGATATGTACACAACTCATTATCTTGGCAATTAAATTCAGGTACTGGAAGAAGCCATATAGTGATTTTAGTAGGGATTTACACTATTACGTAAACAAATTATGCTGGTCCACTAATCCTCTAATCTACAGGTTATCCTATAAAGAGTGTGATAAGTATTGGTCAATATTTGTTTATACTTGGGATTATTTAATGTGACTGCACATTACTAAGGAATACCTAAGATTTATTTTTCATTTATGAAATGTATGGGAAAATGCATGGAATTTGCTGATTTTGGGCTGTCATTTTATTTTTTGTTTACATATATTGTTTGGTGTGAATAATGTCTGGATCTTAAAAATAAATGATATAGCATGGAAATGTTACCACGAACAGCAAAACTAAACAAATAATGACAACAAAAGAGCATGAATAATCAATAGCTTGAAAAAAGGGGACATTTCAAACCTTTCCTTAATGAAAACTCAGGGTCAAGCATCCAAAACAAGGTATGTGACTAATTCTAAAAAAGTGGAGTAAAGTAAGCTGGCAAAAGGTAGCATACTAGATAATTTATGGCAGGCCCATGAAATATTCATGAGCCCCCTCACCTTACAGCCGGATGTGTACTGCCAAGGCATCGAGCTTCAGCAGCCCCTTTAAATAATCAGGATCTATTTTATGAATGACCACTGCAGGATACGATCAAGATTTTAGACACTTACCTGGCAGTGAATGGCAGTTAGTATAGATCATGCAGTGCTGGTATGTGGTGTACCTGTCAGAAGTCAATATGGCAAGTTTTGCAGTTGCTACACGCAAGTTATCACCTAACATAAAACAGATGTAGTGTTCATTGCAGTAAATCAACCGTCATATGACTTCTGCACAGACCAGTTATGCTGGCTCCAAAGATAAGAGAAAATGTTTGATCTGACCCAGGCCAATGTCACAGAGGGATAAAGCCATGATTAAACAAACATCAAGTAAAACATGATCAACTAGCAGCTCTGTCATTGAAAGGGCTGGGAGATGGAGGATATGCTTGAATGGCTGCTGTCTTATCACTTGTCCTTCGGGGTGTGGCAGCTTGGTTTACTGTCTTGGCAACATCTAAAGGAATACATATGTATCACATCAGTATGAGGAGTCTAGCTTTTCCACACTGCAAGCAGTGCACTCCATGGTCAGGAAATTTTTGATGAGTGGATGCATGCATTCACCTCCAGAAGACAGCTGTTATAGAACTGGCAGGGTGCAGATTGGTCAGGACAAAACAGTCCACAGGTTCTGCAGGCTGTCTGACTCCATAACACCTGACTCTCACCTCCACTCCTCCATCAGGAAGTGAATGGACTAGAAGGCCCTCACCCTAATGAAGAATTGGGTACAGGAAGGGGAGTCATTGTGCTAACCCTGAGTAGTTGCGGGCCAAAAAACAAAAACAATGCTTGATCCAGATTATTTTCTTAAGATGGAAATACAGTGCCTTGATATTGGCTGAAACCTGGTCTTTCAGTATCATCCTGTCATCACGTGCAACTCCACAGCCTTAAGCATAAAAAATAAATTAAAGTTAATTTTCAACATAAAGTACTAAGGAGACAGGAGAGGATGATGTTATGGATGAAAGGTGTCCCTAACCAGGAAAGTCTCAGTTTTTGCTAAGGTACACTAGAACTGATTTTGAGCCATCCAGTGAAGGACAGACTCCAGTCAGTCTTTCAGATCATTGACATAAAAATATAGTGAATGACTCTGCCTTATTTTACCTACCAAATGACTAGATGCTTATTTTGTAAAATGCACTCAGACAACCTAACAATATTGTTGGTTATGAGGGAAGTGTAAGCCATATTCATAGATAAGGTTGTCAGTTCAACACAACTGTGTTATTCCTACTATACTAAGACGTTTCTAGGCAAGGTCAGAACCCATTCTACCAGGGCTGTTGTTACCTCTGTGGCTTTTTAGAAGGGGGTCTCTATAAATACTCTAGAAGTAGCAACTTGGTCTTCTCTCCAAACATTTACCACATACTTTCCAGAGATTGAGCATGAGCAGAGCCAGGAAATGCTGTAGTGTTTTAGAAGAGCTTTGAAGTGTAGTAGATTTGATTGCTGTGTTATAAAAGAATAAACAGACCTGCAGATTTTGGAACTGTAGTTGGAGTAGAGAGATCTGCCAGCCCAGTGTGTATATATATATATATATATATATATATATATATATATATATATATATATATATATATATATATATATATGGTTTGCCATCAAAATGTAGAGTTGAGGTTCGGCGAATATGGGAATGCTGAATGTGTGTTGGCCGATTCCCGTATTGCCGACCTACAATTCTATGGGTATTCTATGCAGCGAATGCTACTGTGCATTTGCTCATATGTTGTCAAAATTAAGACTAAAGATGGTGGTGCAGTGCTGATCAGGAAATTTACCCTTTTCCTCACTGTAATGTGATGTTTGAGTTGGAATATATAATGCCCCCCCTGCAAAAATATATTTCTGAGATGTGTAGTACTGAACTGCATACATTTGTACTACTGGAAAGTAGTTAGGTTTATGTGGCAGCAGTTATAATAAACAATGATAGTGAATATGCCGAATTCGATAATTTCAGTATTTTGGTTTGACATTGTCATCTAGTTAATATTCTGCACATCGATATAACAGCACAATATTTCGATAAAATATTTTTTTACATTCAGGATTTTGATAGTAACATTCTGGCATTCATTAATTCAAAGTAGATACACACACACACACACACACACACACACACACACACACACACACACACATGCACACACACACACACACACACACACACACACACACACACACACATATATATATATATATACATATATATATATATATATATATATATATGTATATATATATATATATATATATATATATATATATATATATATATATATATATATATATATATATATATATATATATATATATATATATATATATATATAGATGTATGTGTGTATATATATATATATATATATATATATATATATATATATGGTTTACTTTAATTTCAAGGAAGTACCTTTCGTCGAATGCTCAAATCGCCGAACCCATATGCTGAAAATAAAAATGTTCTCCCCCCTTGTCGAACCACATTAATAGGAACTGTTCAACATTTGCTGTTTTGGAAATGTGGCCATTGCAGTACGTGTTCCATTCGATGTGTGATGATGTGGTTTGCTGACTTTTCATTTGCGGTCTAGCTGCTTGGAAAACTGCCTTTCGATGTTGTCATCTACGATTGAAGGCACTTCATGTCAATGATAGTAAATTATATATATATATATATATATATATATATATATATATATATATATATATATAGTGTCACCAGAGAACTCCTAAATGATTAAATGATTCATGGAATACTTCATCCTGTGTCTTCCTCTACCAGAAAGGCACTGTTTTCCTTTATGAAACTAGTATACAGGCAGGATACATGAAAGTGGCTCATGTCATCAAATGCATTGGAGTAGAATTGGATCAAAGTGATTCATCAGGCATGCCATTTACAAACTTTATGGAATTTACAAAACATTAATCAGATTATGAAAAAATGGATTATATATAGATCTTATCAGGATCCTAATTTTATTCTGCAAGGTGGACTAAGGAACTGAATGGGTAAATAACCAATTAAGGGGATAGGGAGTGAACAGTTTATGAGTTTTTTTTAAGAGTAAAATACCTAAATATATAAAGTAACCACTAATACAGGAAATATGTTGGTAAATAAACAAACTTAATTATAGCCATCATATGTGGTTTTCATGAAGTTGCTAAGAAATTAAAAAAAAATAATAGTAATATGAAGTGAAAATTGTCTCCTTTTCAGATGTATGGAAGTTCCACTTACTGACTATTGCTCAGTTAAATTCATATAATCTGGTTTAACTTCCCCTTTTACTTATTGCTTTCTGCTTCAGTTAAACAGAAGTGAAATACTACATAACTATCCAGTCCAGACATGTGGTGAAAATATTGTTGATATTGCAGTCACATTATGTTCCAGCAAGTGTACCCAGGATTTCTGAGCATCTGCATGATACTTAGATACAGCAACTACCACACCCTGTGTAACTACAGAAACACAGAACAGCTAAGAACTCCCTCCCTTGTTAAATAACCTAGGCATTACTTGTAGTCATTGCCCCACCATTACTTGTGGAGCTGAAGATATTTTAAAATATGAACTATAAAATATTTTTCTGGTTCCATTTACTGACTGGAAGTAAATATAAAGGTCATACCACCTTACATGAACTGGTAGCAGACAGTTTGTGAATCACTTCTGTATGCTTAGTATTTCTTCAGAGGTAGAAGCAACGTGTTTAACAAACAGAAATGCAGAACATTGTTTTCTCCTGACACTGAGTTATTTTAATGACATCTTGATATGGCACATGTGATTTTGTCAGTGAGAATTTGTAAGAACATTGTGTCATTTCAAACTATATGCAGCAATCCAAAGTCACCATCCCAATGGCATAAATAATACTTCTGATTTTACAAAGCTTTTATGAGAACACCTGAAAACCAAGTCCGCGTGCAAAATAAAGGTGGTGTTACAAAGTGTTCATATAATTATCATGTTTTCTCTGTTTAATGATGTTTATCTCAGGATGCAGGTCAGTGGTCACAGTAAACTGCAAATTCTCCTGATGTGTATTTTCCTGCTATGACTACTGTCCTGTAGCTTGATTTTTGGCAACTTTCTGATTGTCCATATGTTATGGGATAGGCTTTTTTGAGTCTGCTGTTTCTTCTTCTTTGTGATATATGCTAATGAGCTGATAAAAAGGTATGCAACTTGGAAGGAGATAGTACTCATGGCATAGACATTTTCTGAAAATTAGACAAATCCCTTTGTTTGTCTGCCATTAAGTTCATGCAGTATAAACATTCTTTTACTGTTTTTAAATAAAACATAACGTGCTGCAGTATGATTCCACTAATTGTCTCACACATGTGCACTACTGGGTTATTATGGATAAAAAGATTCATTTTTTAACAAGATATGTTGGCTGATAGTAGTTTGTTTTTCAGGTATTGTTCTGGTCGTAGGAAGTTGTATAAGCAGCATACAAAAAGAAAGTATTATATAAGCATCATGGAAAAAAGAAATTTAACACATAGAGAAAAGACTAAGAATTAAAGCAATTGCAATATAAGATACCAAACAACAGCATACAGAATAGGTTTAACTAGACGTTTAAGGAAATAATTATTAACAAGCCAGACTTCATGTTGCATAG